>NW_005842594.1:848218-875819 GCF_000455745.1 Alligator sinensis | reverse complement strand
GCAGGAATCACCTCCCACACACCTGGCAGCACCCAGTGAGGACTGGGGCTTTTTTTTAAATGCCGGGAGCTGGGCAGGTGGGGCAGCCTTGGGGTGGCTGGGAGAGTGGGCTGGAAGGGGTCCTCCCATGATCCCTTCCCTCCTCCCTCAGCCCCCATCATCAAAGCTCTCTGAATCTTTTCTGAAGATTCAGAGAGCTTTGAATCGATTTGGACCTTTTAACTGGTCCCCTGATTTGATTCAGATTTGGAGATTCGGCCAGTGAATTGGGCCAAATCTCCTCCAAATCCAGTTACTACCCAAAGCTTCACATAGCCCTAATGTACACACACATGCATGCACATATGCACACATATTCACAGAGGGAGAACATGCATCCGTTTTTTCTTAAGGCCCAAAGATCACAAGGGAGCCGCCAGTATACCAATGTCCAGCTATAGGATCATAGATTCATAGGAAAATAAGGCTGGTCTCACAAGGTCATCTAGTCCAGCTCCTGATCAAGGCAGGATCACCCCTAATTAAAGCATCCCAGACGCATGTTTGTCTATAGGGTCATAGGAAAGTATTACAGACAGATGCCATGTTAATGCTACCCCTATCTTGTGCTGTGCAGCTCCTTAACTATGTAGCTCTCGGAGTGGTCTTGCAAAACACCTGCAGGAGAGAGAGGGCTGCAGAAGAGTTACTAACATCCTAGTATGCAACACCTCTTAATTGTTTTGCTTGTAAATTAGCTTTCCTCAGTGCAGACCAGCTATGGATTTGGGTCCCAACTCTTCCCCTGACTTTCATGAAAGTTGAAGGCAAGGAGGGAGTGAATCAGTCAAACCTTTGGCTCAGCCTTAATTCTTGCTTCTGATTTAGTGTCCTTGCTCTGCTTGTCTTTTCTCTTCTCTCCAAGAGTGACTTGGGGTGAGAGCATATTGTTTTCAAGGCACAGGGTGCTTCCTGGCATATTTTACTATTGACCCACTAGTCTCTGACTGAAAACCCATGGTTATGAAGGCACTGTTAGCCTGGCTATGAGTAATACTGACTTCCCTCTCGAAGCTACTGGGAATGGCAATTCCATCAGAACACTCCTGGGGGAACACGTGTGTGTAATGCTTGTTTATACTTATCACCAGAAATTACTTCGGGAAATTTGCCCAAAGCTCTAGCAGCTTTGCAGACTGGGTCTTTTCCTCAGAGCAGGAGATGTTAGCTTGGGTGGTCTTACTGAAATCAGAAAGGATTACTAGGCCTTATGGCTGCTTCAATATCAAAGTACCACTTTCCCTGCCCCTGTTCTGTTTCCAGTTCAGCAACAAGAACTGGATGTCTGTGTGGATCCTTTTTCCATTTTCACCCAGAAAAAATGCCCGCTCAGTGCTCCTGTTGAATACCAGGCTCCGTTCATCCCTGACGTAACTGCAATGCAGTCAGTGGAGCTCTGCTAGGGAGTAAAATTTCTAATACTCTCACGGTGCATTTCTCACTTTGCTTTCTTTATTCATAGCCCTTATGCTAAACATACGCTGGGTTTTTTTGTTTCATTTTTTGTTTAGCCATCATTTCTTAATAGCCACTTCTCTCATCCCAACTAAGAAAAGGGAATAAATAAATAAATAAAAAATAAAAAAAATCTACAGCCATTTTCTATTCGTCTAGACATCAATGTCGGGTTAGGTGATAGGGTACCATTAGATTATTTTGGGCTCTGAGTGCCTTGCACACTTAGGATATATCTAAAGCATGTCCTCGCTACTGCCAGGGTCACCTGCATTTTAGCCTACCCCTTCTCATTTGCTCATGCAAAACTTGAAAATGAAGCAGTAAAGCTACTACATGAGCCATGACTGTTCTCACACATACTGGAGGCAGGCCTTGAGAATAGCCTGAGAGAATGACTTGACTGGAATCATTCCAAACTCATTTCTGAGTTTAGGACAGGTGTATGGAACATGGTAGATAGTGTGAGCACCCCACACAGTCTAGACTCTAGGCATTCCCTGTATATCTGTGCGAATCCAACCCCTACTGGATTTTGTTTCTGTTCTGTATTAAAATTTAAGATGAAAAAAATTCAGAATTATTTCTCTGACAATCATTTATCTGACAAACCTAACTTATTTTCTGTTTTCAGAATGATCAAAATTTTCTGAAATATATATGTTCAAAATGATGACAAGTTTTTAAAAATGCCTTGGATTGACATTTATTGTTCTCCAAGGATCTGATATTTACTATAGGTGAGGGAGCTGGGAGAGAGGGTCACATGGAAAGGAAGAGATATTTCTCAAATAGGTCTCATAATCCACCCCCACTTCCCCCCACCACACCTACTGCCTCTTGGCTGAGACTCCAGCTGGCTCCATTTCAGAGCATCTCACATCCACTAAGGAGCTGCATATGGAACAGAACTTCATCTCCCTTCTCCTGTGCTTATGCAAAATGTACAAGGCCCTTCTTTTCATCTGGGCCAGCCCTTCTCTTTCATTGTACCTACACAACTAATATGGCTGTGAGCATTTAATTTTCATTTGAACATGACTGAAAGTTGTGCGTGTTATAAGAGGTGTAGCCCGTGCGATAAAATGCCATTGCTGTAACTGACTGCTGTAAAAGCTAGGTATCTTGAACTCAATGCACAAGCAACCTCTGCTAAGTGGCATGCTTGCTATTCAAATGGCAGTCCTTAGTCACCTAACTGCTCATGAATGGAGTGATTAGATGCAATGATTCACACCTGTCATAGCAACTAAACGATTCATAGTCTGAAAAAGGCCACATGGCTGCTGAAAATGTACAAGGAGCCCAACATAATTGGCTTATGTAACACCAAGGCAGGAATTCCTCAAAGCATATAAAAGCCTTAAAGCCAGATGACTGTCTGCTCTATGCTTCTGTGTTTTGTTGCTTTTTTCATTAGAAGAAATAAGCATGTGAGAGGAAAATATAAATAGATACATACTATAAAATGTAATCTTCTTAAGTGGCACGCACACATCTCTTCATAGTCTCCCTTAATGTAATCCCATCTAAATCTCAGTGCACTAAGAAGTATGGTATTGTGACTGGAAGCATTTAAATCTTAAAGGCCACACTGAGCAGGAAGTTTTTGACATGGTCTCTGAACTCCAAAGGGCAACAATTTAACAGATCAAAGACAAGTCCTTCAAGGGCTACATATGCTACATAGGAAGGATAGCTCACCTGCAGTGCCATGTACAAATTGAATCACCTTCTCTGGAATTTGTTACTATCAGTTTACTGTCTGTGTGCAGAACCAAAATAAAGAATCCAGATTCCTCCAGCAGAGTATTATGCTAAAGTGCCTTTCCCGGCTCTGCCCTAATAGCAGACTGGAAATTCCCTGAATCGTCATGAGCTCTAAGAACAGGTAAAGATTTGAAAAGGGATTAATACATTCATAGATTGTATGGGCTGGAAAGGAGCTCGCAAAATCATTGGGTCCAGCCCCCCTGTAGTAGGCAGGAAAGACAACTAGGGGTCAGGTGACCCCAGCTAGATGACCGTCCAGTCTCCTCTTGAAGATGTCCAGGGTAGGCGATTGCACCACCTCTGGAAGGAGTTTATTCCACAGTCTGGACACCCTGACAGTGAAGAAGTTTTTCCTAATGTTGAGCCTGAAACAGTCTTCCAGGAGTTTGTGGCCATTACTCCTGGATTCTATAAGATGCTTGCATGTGTTATTTATTTCTTTATTAGATTTATATCCCGTTCTATCCAAAAGGCTCAGAGTGACTAGCAGGGAATTGGACTTACTAGTAATAACCCAGGAGGTCTTTCCAGACCCATGTCCTGTGATCTGCCAAACAAAACCACACAGGGATGACCTTACACTGAAGGAGGTGGGAAGTGAAGAAAGCTGTCACTGCCACTAGGCAGGAAAGCACAGGTGCATTTGTGGGAATGATGAAGAAGTGGCTGGAGCATACTACCATCATGATGTAAACATACCTCCACTTCCTCGTTAGTTCTGTAACCACCGGGCAAGAAAATATAGGCATCATCATGAATGGCATTGGAGCTTTGGCAGGAATTATATGCCTAAATGATCAAACTGGATTGTTTCTACATGCGTGCAGATGCACAAGTGAAGTTATCTAAAGAACTTTACAGTCCAAACTGGACATGATGCATGAGTTTAGGCACCTGCTGAGCTTTGCGGCTTGTGGAGCAGGGTCGAAGTGGATAGCTCATTGGAACTTAGAAACATTTAAACTGGGGTGGGATTTTGGTTCCTAAAGGCCAAATTGGATCTGAACCTTACTCCTACTGTATTATAGGTGCTAGGACTATGCAAAGCTTCAGTCCCTGATTCAATTCAGTGGAGATTCGGCCCGATTCGGTGGCTGAATCTCTGAATCCAAATTGAATCACAGGACCTTTTAATCTCTCTGAATCAAATCAGAACCCTTCAAATTGATTCAGAGAGATTCAGAAAGATTTGGAGATTTGGATGTACAGACAGCATTAAATGCTTTTTCTATGTACCTCGAGGTACCAGGCGGCTCATGAATGCTGCAGTGCTGGGGCACATGGAGCATTCCACATGAGTTCGGTGGGGCTCCCCAGTGCACTCGGCAACAGACCCGGAAGTGGACCAGAAGCACTTCCAGTCCACTTCCAGGTCTGTTGGGAAGCAAACTGGGGGGGCTCCCCCATGTTCCCCTGGTTCGGTGACTGGTGCCTCCTGGGTCTGGAGGGGGGGCACCTGAGGTCACTCTGAAGCCAATCCCTGAGCCGGGGAGGCACAGAGAGGGCCCCCAGTGCACTCCCTGGCAGACCCAGATGTGGACCAGAAATACTTCTGCTCTACTTCTGGGTTCACTGCTGAGCCCGTGGAGGGCCCCCCCCCCCCCCAACTCCTGTGGGATGCTCCATGCACCCCAGCATAGCAGCGATCACGAGCTGCATCTGCTACATCAAGGTATGTAGAAAAAACTTTTAAAGCTGTGGCTATTGTCGGATTTCTGATTCTCCAAATCAGCATCAAATCTTCAGATTCGGATTCGGCTGAGTCAAATTAGGGACAGTGATCTGAATCAACAAATTGAAATACTGTCCCTGATTTAGGCCAAGTCCGAATCCAATCAAATGGGACCCACTCGCACACCCTTAAGAGATGCCTCTTTGTACAATGGTGATGAAAGCATTTCCCAATCTTACAGGAATCCTGTCAGGAATTAAGATATATGTGTGTGTGTGTGTGTGTGTGTGTGTGTGTATATATATATATATATATATATATGTATATATGTATATAGTGGCTGTGAGACACTTAACTATTATTACAGTCACTTGAGAAGCCACCACTTACCTGGTCCCTATTACTGTAGTATCTGAATCTCTTATAATCTTTAATGTGTTCAGCCTAACAACACCCTATCATGGGTGAGGAACTGAGGCCCAGAGAACCTGAGTCCCAAATCTTAAAAGGCTTAGCACCCCTTGAATATCCCTTTGAAAATCCAGGTCTGAATGACTTCCCAATATCACACTTGGAGTTTGTGGTGGGATCTGTCCCCTATGTCATGTCTTTGCTGCTATACCATTCCTCGTCTCTAAGATTTCACTAATGAACCAACACAAACCTTTAGATCACAGCTTGAAGATCCATATTTGAATTGAATTTAGGAACTTCCAGGCCTTAAAGCTTTTCCTGCTTCATCATGTCATGTCTTTTCCCAGCACATCAGCCCTTCATTGCTTTTCTCTCAAATGATGTCATGCTTCAGACCACCAAGAAGGGCTTTTTGGATCACTGATGAGCCCCAGATCTTGGGGGAGATTTAATCCTGTAATGCCAAATCAAGCAACCTCAACATAGCTAACACTAACATATCACAGGCACCGGTGAAGACTTTTGTGGAAAGGTTCAGTCACAACAGCTGAATTTCACACTAATTATAACATGGGTCATAACTTAGCTTGATTACAACAGCATTATTTAGAATCAAGGGTAATTTAAGTAACAACATTGTTGCTGTTCGAAGCAGAAAATGCATTATAATCACCCTTGCTTTCCTTTCATTCTGTTTGGCTTGGCATTGAGCTGGACTGTTTTTTTTTTAAACATGGATTTGAACTGGGAATTTTAGTTTGAAAAGCAAAGATAATCTGATATGTTTTCTACTGGCTCCAGGACTGTCAAGCATGGGATACCGAACTGGTACCTGAATCCTTCCAGGGGAGCACACATTAGTCAGCATTTCTACTTTATTATTCATGGATGTTAAAAAAAGAGTGGTGGCTATTTTATAGCCTATAATGCCTTGTATTTTTTAGGGGGTAACTGATGCTTTAAAAAAAAAAAGTACAAATATTTTTAATTTAGGGAGAATTTCCACAGTGATTTTAAATTGCAGAAGCAGTCTGTTTGTCTGTGTGCGGGCTGGGAGCGATCCGGGCCCTTTTTTCGTGCCGCTGGCTATGGCCAGCAGCCCGGGCACGGTGGGTCGGAGAAAGCAGGCGACACGCTAGAATTAGGCACGGACGCGTAATGGTTGATTCAAGATTGTTTACTTACACCGTAGATGGTCGCAGTGTAGGCTGGACAGTTCCCCAGGCAAAGCTCCGCTTAAATCCCCAGTTTAGGGACTCAGACAAAATCTGACTCACTCACACGGAGTTGTTGAGGCTCCGTGGGTCCTTTTTGCGTGCAGGGAAGAGGGATACGTCGAGGATTGCGCTCGGTGACGGGGAGAGGCGAGAGGCTGATCAGACCCCTGTTGCCTTCTTGATATTCACGCTGGGTCCAATAGGCTCCACAGCGCTTAGAGATCTTCACGAGACGTGAAGTCTCCTTCTCCTGATGTTCGTGGAGTCCTCCCTTGCGGGGTTCTCCTTGGAGTTCTCCAACTTGGGCGGAAACCACTCAAGCCTCTTATACGGCTAGCAAGCCAATCGCTAGCTGCCACGTGGGAATATTTTAACACTAGCCAATAATGGGGCTTGAATTTTAATACAAATGGCGGGAACCCTTTGCACCGTGCATTTCTGTGCTGCAAAGAAGAAATGCACCCTGCAAAGAAAGCTTCAAAACGGCAGGAAAATAATTCAGTGGTGCCAAAGCACACACAAAAACAAAAATCACACCTTTGGGTTGTGACAGTCTGATTTCAGGTATGTTAGAAATTCCTTAGTGAAGTAAAATGTTGTCAAGTGAACAGGTTCAGATGGGATGCATCAATGGCTTCATGTTTTGTTGGGAGGGGGTATCAAGTGTGGTTCCCCAAAGATCTGTTTGGGCTTGGTACTGTTTAATATCTTCATTAATGTTTTGGAGAATGGAGTTGAGTGTACACTTAGCAAGTTTGCAGATGACACCAAGATTAGGGAGAGTACTATTAGGACACCATGACACCATTGGGGAGATCAGGATTAGGATTTGGAAGCATCTTGGAAACTGGAGAAATTATCTGAAATTAATTGAGTTAAATTCAATGTGGACAAATGTGAAGTCCTGTACTTAGAAGCGAAGATGATGCGTAAGTGTTGACAGTGGGGTAGCACAATTCTGTACCGCTGCCACCATCCCCGCTGCTGCTGGGCACTGGATCAGGCTGGGATGCACCCCTGTGCCCTACACCACACCATCAGTGGCTATGATTGAGAAATCATGCCAGAGCTGTCCCCACTGCTGCTGGGCACTGGCTCAAGCCAGGCTGCACCTCATACTCCACCATCGGAACTGAAATCTGGGGGTACATGTGCTCCCTGTGCCCTCCCCACATATCACTTATATTTAGAATAAAACAATTGTATGCAAAAACACAGATTGAGGAGCAACTACTTTGGCTGCAGTACTGCAGAAAAGGCCCTGAGGATTATAGCAGACTGTAAACTGAGTATTAGTCAACAATGTACTCTTCTAAAAAGAAAAAAAAAAATCAAATAGCACCCTGGGCTGTATTAACAGGAGCATTGCTTGTGTAGGTTTCATTGGGCGTAGATTAATATAACCATTGATCAGCTCACACAGGCCCTGCCACCAGCATTGACCAAAGCAGACCTCACTGAGACTAGAACTAGGCATACCAATGTATAGGTTACATGGAACTGCTGGGAAAGCTACTCTGCTAGGCCATACAGGCTCTTTGCAAAGCCAATGAATAGACAGTGATTGATAAGACTAGTACGGGACACCAAAATAAGCATTGGAACAGATTACCCAGATAGGCTGTGGAATCTTCAGCCTTGGGAGATTTTAGAGCAGGTTAAATACTTGTCTAGGATGGTTTAAGTAGGAATTATCCTGGCTTAAGCAGACAGTTGGACTACATGACCTCCTAAATTCCCTTCTATTCCTAGTTTTCTGATTTTGTATCAACCCATAGATGGTCTCTTTGACAATGTATGTATGTTTTGAATCTTTAAATGAATAAATCAAGTATGAAAATAGAAAATAACAAAGATCAATGTTTATTATTTTAAAATCACATAAAAAATAAAGCAAATCAACGACTTTAATTTTAACTTTTTTATGTTATTTTCTTTATATATGTTGTAACAGGGAACCATTGCCCTGTTACTGAAAAGCAGTGTGGCCCTTTTAAGGGCAGGATCTTTGTAGCACAGGCAGCCAGCAGAGCAAGAGTTAAGAAACAGCCCTATAAACAGGTCAGATGACAGGGGTGTCACCTGACCTCAAGAGGGCTGTGCTTGAGCCATATAAACTCAGAGCTTGACCTGGTCAGGCAGTCTAGCCCTGAAGGCCACAGAATAAGGAGCTTCTGGCAGCAGAGCTGCAAGGCTCCTGAACTGATAGCAGAGCTGGAAGGAAGCAATTCTGCAGGCCTGGCAATAAGGAAAAGATATGGTGGGCAGAGAGAGGCTTGTTGAGGCAGGCACATGGTCTTTATTTTATGTTAAACCCAGTAAGGGTTTGGGTATCTGCCAGCAAGCTGAGATATTTTTGGTTTAAGTTGCACCGGTGTTTTAGCCTTGAGCCCTGTGAAGGGCAGGCTCAAGGCCTACTCAGAGTGTCTGGAGCCCAGATAGGGCAGAGCTTGGGGGCTGCGGGGCCCAGAAGCCAGATCTAGAATAGTGGGCCTTGGGTAAAGTACCAGTCAGAATAGAGGGGCAGAAGCCACGAAGGCTGAAACCCCAACAAGGGAAGGAAGGACTGAGGTGGTCTAGAGACTTAGAGATAAGTGTCCCACCTGATTGGTGACTCAAAACACCTGTGAGGCATGAGGTATGGTATAGGGGTGGATTGGAGCCATGCAATTAGCCATTAAGGCAAGCTAGGTCAGGAGAATCAACTGCCGGAGAGGGGAGAGAACACATTAGCCTTGTCAATCTCTGGGGGCATCCTCCCTTTCATAAAATTTCCATCAAGACATGGCAGGAAAGAAGGCAAGGTGAGACCTTGAGAGACAGGGCAAAAAAAGAGATTAGCAGGGATGAGGGGGGCCTTCAGGGGGCCATCATAAAACCTTCAGGTGCCTAACCTGTTACAATATCAACAAAGTATTTCCCATCCAAACCAAGGACTGGAAATTACAGGCCACATAAGCAAACAAAAATAAATACAGAGATTTTTTCTAGGGACACATGTTCTAGCACTGTCACAAGTTACGGGTTTGGTGTAAAAATTGCAGACCAAGTAATCATCACCATAATCCCTACAAAATCACCAAAAGTTATATGGATTTCGAGATTCAGGCATCTCTGCTCTTTTGTGATCATGATATCTAAAGAAAGATAGCACAGAGCTGTACAATGGTATATCCTCTAACTCTCCCTGCCCAAAACTGCCTTCATCTATCAGAACCTGTCAGTTACAATCAGCAGAGTAGAAAGTTCCCATTTTATTACTAACTGTTCTTGTCTGCCATGATCAAACAAGAAAAGTGCACAGCAGCATTTATAGGCTGTATCTTTGGAAATCTTTCCTCTATACTGTGGATATTGTCTGTGGTGTAATGGCCAGGATCACAGATAAGCCCAGCCTTTCCTTGACAGTGGCAGCTTCTACAGAAAGCAACACAGGAGTAGAAACCTCACCTGTACGTGAGACACAGACAACTAGATGGCTGGGCCAGGAGACCAAAAGACAAGCATGGCAACCAACTGTGGACCCCAGAGATCATTACTCATGATGGAGACTGGCTCAGTCAGTGCACTGATCACTGACAGGGGTAGTATGTGTGGAGAAAGCCCACAACAAGAAATCAGGGTCCAGTGGCTGATAGGGAAGCATCTCAGAGTGGTTCCATGAATCTGAAAGAGAGGTGCTATTTTTGTCTCTTTTAGCAAAGGCGCATAAGACTGAGCCAGAGACCCCAGCCCCTAAAAGGAGTGACTGGGCACGTCTACATGTGCAATTAGTGCTAAGTGGGTTTACTGTAGAGTAAACCTGCTTTGGGCAAGCATCTACACATCTGGCCCAGGTGAGTCCCAGCCCTGCCTACCTCCCTCCCCACCCATGCTGCACAGCTGCATGACCAGGGTCACTGCAGAGTCTGAGGCCCCCTGCCTCAGATGCAGCCCAGCCCTTGAGCTGCTGCCAGAACCCCAGCAGGGACACCAATGACATGCATGTGGATGCCACCACCAGTGCCATCCATGAACTCCTGGGGATCCATCCCTGCTGCCTGTGGCCCTGCCTGGCCAGCCAGGACTGGTGGCTGCACATCATCCAGAGCACCTGGGATGATGAGCAGTGGTTGAAGTACTCTTGGATGACCCAGGCCACTTTCCAGGAACTCCTTGATCAGCTCTGCTCACACCTGGAGCAGCAGACTGCCCCTCATGCAGGCACCTGACTGTCCATCACCCTGCTCAAACTGGCCACACCTGCAAGCCTGCACTACATTGGCCACCTCTTTGGCATGGGCAAGGTGACCTCCAGGGAGGCTGTCCTGGATGTGCTGGGGCACAATATGCTCTGGGTCCACCACCCCCTGGAGATGGTGGTGGGGTTCCATGCCCTGGGATTCCCACAGTGCATCAGGGCCCTGGATGGGACCTGCATCCCTGTCACCTGCCCACCTCATAGCGACCACCCCTACTACAGCCAGCAGAGCTTTGTGCTGCAGGCTGTCATCAACCACTACAGCATCTTCACCAACATGACCACTGGCAGAGCTGGCAGCCCCCATAATGACTGGATGTCCCAGAATTCTGCCCTGCTAGCCCTGGTGGAGAGTGGGTGCTTTGCAATCAGGGTGCAAGACCTCTAGCTGGGCAAAGTGACAGTACTGCCCTTCCTCACTGGGTACCCCACCTCCCTGCTCTTCCTCTGGCTCATGCAGCCCTACACTGGCCAGCTGAACCCCCGCCAGGCACATTTCAATCAGTGCCTAGTCTGAACCTACATGCTGGTGTAGTGTGCCTTCAGCCACCTGAAGGGATGCTGGTCCACCCTCAGTGCCCGCTTCAAGGTCATGGAGGCCAACATCCCCTGGGTCATCATCACAGCCTGTGTACTGCATAACATCTGAAAGGCCTGGAGGGAGCTCTTCTGTGAGATGTGGGCAGGAGGCACAGTGGACAGAGGGTACCTGTCCCTCTGCACTGAGGCCCTGGGCAAGCTGCATGCCCAGGAGCAGGGTCCCAGGAACTAGGTGCGAGAGGCACTGGCAAACCACCTGCTCCTGCACTCCCTGCTGTAGGCCACCTGGACAGCCAGCCATGGACCCCAGTTACACTGCACACCTCCAGTACCACACGCACTGCGGACAGTTTTCTGGAAAGCACTTTATTCCCCTCCACAAACACAGACCCCATCCCCCCACTCCCTCCCCAACAACAGACCCCATCCCCTTCTCCCTCCTGACCCACAGAGCCCATCCCCAACCACCCCACCCATCACCAATAAAGCACCCTCTTCCTTGTGCAGACTATGTACAGTGCTCTGTGTGCCCTCCCAGGGTGGGGGACAGTGGGATAGGGGTGCCTATGGGGAGGAGCCCAGGGACAAGAGCCCAGCACTCCAGCCTCTGGCCACATCACTGCAGGTGCACATGCCATGGGGAGGCCTATCCCACCCACCAGAGGAGGGTTCGGGATGGAGAGAGTGGTCAGGGGTAAAAAGGTAAAAAAGGTTTATTGACTTAACAAACACACAACTATGCGTAGTATAATAAGACAATGACAGACAATAACAATTTGCATTGGCAACTTATTGGCAGCCCCCCCTCAATGCCTGATATATGACAAGTTCCTCTTCTGCAAAGCTCAGCGAAGTCAGGCGTCCCCAATCAGCGCTGTCCGAGGGGTACTGGGAAGGACCCTGGTATTCAGTCCTTAGGCTACTCAAGATCCACTGGCCTACCGAATCCAGGTCAGCAGCTAATTTTAAATCAGTAGCTTCTCTCACACCACTGCATCTTCCATCTAATGATTTCCAGATATGCTAGCCAATTTATAACTTCTGAGCTATGCTGATAATTTACAGCCATTCAGCTTCTCCCACTACAAAATGTCCTTAGGACTGACCAATAGCAGTACAAGCCTTTGCATTCTTCTGATAAGGTATCATAGTTTCATAGTAGTTTGGGGTCAGAAGGGACCTGAACAGATCATCTAGTCTGACCCCCTGCCACTGGTAGGAGCACACGCTGGGATCACATGACCCCAGGCAGGTGTTTGTCCAACTTCTTTTTGAATTTGCTCAAGATTGGAGGAAGGACCACCTCCCTAGGAAGTTGGTTCCAGATCCTAGCCACCTAACAGTGAAATAGTGCCTCCTAATCTCTAACCTGAACCTATTCTCCAGCAGCTTCTGGCCATTATTTGCTGCTGATCTCCCCTAATGAGTTTGTAGGCAGCCACCAAATCTCCCCTCAGCCTCTGCTTGCTAAGGCTGAACAGGCTCAGGTCCCTCAACCTCTCCTCATAAGGCCTGCCCTGTTGCCCTCCAACCAAGCAGGTGGCCCTCCTCTGAACCCTCTCAAGGCAGGCCACATCCTTCTTAAAGTGTGGTGCCCAGAATTGGATGCAGCACTCCAGTTGAGGCTGGACCAATGTCGCATAGAGGGGGAGTATCACCTCTCTGGACCGGCTTGACATGCATCATGGGATGCACGACAAGGTGCTGTTGGCTTTGCTGGCTGCGGTCTGGCATTGGCAGCTCATGTTCATCTTGAAGTCAATAATGACTCCAAGATCCCTTTCCATAAATTTTAACTGTGCCGCAAAGCCTACTACTACTTCTACAAGGCCTTGCTAAATTTACTAGGCCTCACTAGATACAAGGCCTTACTAATCTTTGACTTTAATTAGGCTCTTAGCAGCAACATACAGCTTACAATACATGAACAAATGACAAAAAAATCCACCTGGTTTAATCCTCACAGCATTCAGCAAGCACCTTAGACACAATTTTTATCTGTCACGGAGGCTGGCAAGTGGGGGGCTCTCCCAGGGGTGAGGAGAGCCACTCATCTGCCAGAATGGCTGGCTCCCCCTCCTGCAGCCACTGGCCAAGGCTAGCAGGGCCTGTGTGTGGTGCTGGTCCCACTGTGAGCAGCTTCTGCTCTGGGGCTGCATGGAGCTGGGGGCCAGGTGCTGGATGGGGGGGCCCTGGTTGCTGGAGGAACTACTGCACTTTAGCCTAAGCCCACTAGGGGGTTGAACCTGGTGGCAGATGGCTGCCAGGGGGCAGGAAAGGCTGTGGCTGAGAGAAGGGCAGCAGGCAGGACAAAGGTGACTGCCAGGGCCAGGATGGTGCACCTGCTGCTCCTGGGCCTCCACCATCCTCTTGAGGAGGGTGATGTGCCTCACCTCAAGGGCCAGAATCCTGTCCTGGATGCCCAACATCTGCCCAGTCTCTCTTCAACTTGTGGGTGACCCTGTCCTGCTTGTGCACAATGTCCTGCATGCACCAGGCCCATTAGTCTCCCAGCTGCTCCTCTGCCATAGCGACCAGCCGGTCCAGAGCAGGGTTTGGTCCTAGACCCACTGCTGGTGGAGCCGGCACATATGGAGGGCCCCAGCTGATACTGGCGGTGACCCTGACAGTGCATCCCCATGCACAGCTGGTGCTTCTCCCCTGCATGCCGCTGCTGGACCTGCAGAGCCAGGGAAAAGAGGCTGTTTGTGAGAGTTTGCAACATTTCTGAGATAACATGCACTATACCAGGGGCTATGCACTGCCCAGCCTCAGATCTGGGCTTGTGCATGCACAGGTGCCCAGGGACCATGGTAAGGCAATCGGGCAGACCCTGGCACAGGTGGCTGCCAGCTGACTCCCCCATCCCCACTCACTCTTCAGGGG
This sequence comes from Alligator sinensis, assembly GCF_000455745.1. Lineage (NCBI taxonomy): Eukaryota > Metazoa > Chordata > Crocodylia > Alligatoridae > Alligator > Alligator sinensis. Next base: position 861,583 of record NW_005842594.1, on the reverse strand, counting down.
CAGGTGGGCTGCGGGTGCTTGCTGCAGGCAGCCTGCCTTCCCTGACCCCTTCACAAGCTGAGACAGGCCTGGACCCTGGCAGTGCCTGCTGTGGCTGTTTCAAACTCACTCCCCACTTCTCCTGCAGACCAGACCATCTTCTCCATTACCTCCAGGCCCACGGTGCCTGGGCTTGGAGGGCTTGGGGCTCCCAGCCAACTGGGTTGCAGATCTGGTGGTGCCCCTGCCCTCTCTCCACCAGGCCTCTCTGGAGACATGCCCTGGGGCAGGCACCCCACCATGCATGCCCCACACCCCAAGCATGCCTCTGGTAAGTGTCCCGGGTGCACCATGATGAGCTGTTTGCTCAGACAGAGGTGTCTGTGCAACCCTCTACACCCTTCTGCTGCTGATTGCCATGGTGCCCAGGCACAGCTGAGAACCTGACGTGGGACCCTGAGCTTTGAGGGTGTGGCAGGAAAGCCCACACTTCTTCTTAATGTTCACCACTGCCTGGAGGGGTACCTGTTCCTATGCTATGCATCCCTGCTCCCACAGTCAAGGACAACATTGTCGCCTGCATTAACACATTTCTCCACATGTGAAATGCCCATGCCTACTTTTCTGAAAGGGCACTGGCTGATCAATAAAGTTATGCGCTGCCTCCTGCCTCCCTGTATACTCTGGTGGGGCAGAGGGGGGGAACTCCAGAGGCCAAGGAGATCCCATCTAGGCCAGGCAGGAAGGGAGGGAGGGCAGGGGAATGGCATGGGCAGGAGCAGGGGCAGGGATGGAAAGGGTAGGGGAGGACCCTCCTCTTAGTGTGGGGCTTACCAGGTGGGCATGGCAGGCCTGCCCAGTGGCCCAAGTCTGTTCCCACTGACAGTGATGATGTATGGCTTCCCACGGCACCTGGCTGGCTGGGGAGGGGCCCCATCCGGGGAGGAGTTGGAACTTGTAAGGTCTGGTGCTGCCATGGTGGGGCTTGCTGGGTGGGGCTACACAACTGGACCTGGCAGGTCAGGCACTGGTCTGGGCTGCCAGAACTGCTGGACAATGCTAGGGGCAGGGACCACAGTGTGATGAGCTACTGGTGCCCTGAGGGGCCCTCGCACTCTGACAGCTCATCGCTGCTGCCAGGCTGTGATGAAGGCTCCGACAGGCTGCCCATGCTGGAGACCATGGTACAGCTCTGCCCAGGGTCCTAGGGTGTGAGAATGTGGTCCAGCCGCCACATAAATGGCATGGTCATACAGGCTGGCCCCGACTGGCGCTTGTGGTCAGTGGTGCTGACCCGCTGGGTCCACAGGGCCTTTACCTTTATGCAGCACTGGGCATGCCTGTGCTCCCGCATGTGGCCTGCCAGGTCCTCATAGATGTGGGCATTGGAGCACCCACCCCAGATGAACTTAGTGCAAAACAGTGGTTTATACAGTGGAAGTAGAGCAAGGCTGCTTCCCCTACTTCTCTCCCTCAACCCCAGCATGGTTCTTAGAATAGATGGGCACAGGTGGAGTGGCTCCTACCTGATCCAGCAGGGGACTTGGGGTCAGGCAGGAGCAATGCCAGCCACTCCAGCTCCGTCCATGCAGCATCACCCAAAGTGGCACGCACAAACACAGTGCATCATGCTGGGTAGAGGCACCTGAGCCCATAGGGGTGGAAGACCCTGGATCCTGCCCCCAGTAGAAGCGGAAGAGTATGGGCCCCAAGAGGGGGTGAGAATGATGAGCTGGCTGGTGAGGGGCTAGGGGCAGAGTCAGCCCAGAATTTTGGCTAAATGAGGGGCCTCCGCTCAGATGAGGGTCAAGGAAGGGACCCAAGAGGCTGAGCCAGGGTCACTTAAGGAGTGAAAGGATAATCCCAATGGCCTACAGGAGCTGCTCAAGGGAGCAGGGCAGTATGTGTGTGGCCCAGGATCAGGCAGAGTGACAGAGGCCCAGTGACAGCGGGCAGTGTGTCAGAGGCCCCAGTGAGAGTGAGGCACACTGAGTGAGGCCCTGGACAGGGCAGGATAAGGCAGGCTTAACGAGGTCTGAGTTTGACCTAGCTGCAAGCCCAAAGGCAGGTGGGCAAGCCAGCACTGTGACTGGGCCTGGGAGTTTGCTCCCTTAGGGGGCATAACATTGTTGTCACTGATAATGTTTAAGTTATAGCCTTGGGGCTTATGTTTGTGTTTCTGTTTGCACCAGAAGACTGGGATGAGGCTATAAGGGGAGGTTTGGAGGTCTCATTAGTGCCTGGAGAAAGGGCCACACGATTTGGGTAGAGCCCAGAGTCAGGCACAGAGACAGGCGTCCAAGGGGCGCAGTTGCAAGGATGCAGAGAGCCCTAGCACCAGAGGGGTACAGCTACCAGGGTATAGAGAGCCATACCACCAGGAGACCACAGCTACTGGGGCGCAGAGAGCCCTAGTGCTAGAGGGGCTCAGCTACCGGGGTGCAGAGCCCAGCATCAGAGGAGTGCAGATGTGACAGACAGTAGGCATGGGACATGATAAAGGAAAGGTTGGCGTCATGTAGTACACCCTGGGTAATAGGGCATAAGGGGGCAACCTCCCACCTAGAAACAACTTATTAATTATATCAAAGGTGTAGCGGGTGAGACTGGTGGGTGGACTGCCATAGGTAGGAGGGCGGGCCGATGTAGTGATCAGCCTTAGGATGGCCCTCTGTCACACCCTGATTCTCAAAGGTATTTGAGGATGTCGGCTTAGGTTTTTTGTTAAGGTGACACAAAACTTGTCTGCTTCATAGTATTAGCATGTCCCAGTAAGGATAAGCAGCAGCAAGTTCTCTGACTTTACCCCTAAGGTATGCTCCAAACTTGCAAGATCATGAGTGAGGAACATCCCTCTGAGTTCACTTGGAAGCCCCTTGCCCTTGCCTTCCCCTCTTCGGCTTGCTAGACAGCAGACACTGGAGATAAACCTGGAGTAGTCTCACTGACATACTTCTACGTTTAGACAGTGTCTCTAAACATATCGCTGAGGAACGTAAACCACTGTTGTGGTCTAGACATGCCTCCAGGGAGACTGAGGCAGAACCAAAACATTGAATTCAGGTCCACTTGCAGTCCTAACTGGTCCTGTTACTTTTAGACCATTGCTCACTGCTGTTTGCAAGCTAGTTTTGATTTCCAGACACTTAGGAGGATTCCCCAGCTGAGGGTATAATATAAAGGCATGTTGTTACATATTTTAGGCAAAGCAAAATTTGTTTTTCTGTCAGAAATCATCTCATTGGGCTCGCTGAGACACACTCTATTCTCAGCCCAGAGCATTTGCAGCTAGGTTAGTAATTACTCTGATGTAAACCTAGAACAACAACTTATACTCTGATTTTTACTCAAAGTTGCAGTCAACATTCCTGCAGTAGTAGTCCTACACCATAATGACTGCAGGATCCAGAGCTAAGAGGGTGGAGTTATCTGATAAATGAACCAAGGAATTTTAATTGCAAGTTGCCCTAGACTACTTAAAATATATATTTCAAAATAATAAAAGGAAGGAGAACACAAACTGCAATATTATATGGGAAGAAAAATTGGAGTAATGTCTTGATCCTGCAGATAACAATAATGGTTAGGGTCCACATACAGAACAAAAAAAATTACCTACAGACAGCTGGTGAATAAAACAAAATTTAAAAAAACACAAGGAAGCATACCAGTCAGCAGAACAGGCAGCAGTTAGAGCATACCAGCTACACAGGAAGTGGGTGCATTTACACATGCAATTAATTCAAAGCAATAAACTCTGGTGCATATCACACTGAAGTTTATTGCTCCCAGGTGCCACATTTGAATGTGCACCCAGGACCACGGCATATTGAGCTGGATTGGAGTAGCCCCAGCTGAAGGGGGCCCAGGGGACTCAAGGTGCTGCAGAGATGCTGCCAGGGCATGAGTCATCAATGGGAGACTATCCCTTAGGGAACTAGAAACCCATCCCTCTGTGGTCCCCACCCCCAGCATTGCCCAGCAGCTCTGGCAGCCTGAGCCAGTGCTTGCCCCACCAGCTCCAGGTGATCAACCCCACTCAGGAGGTCAGTCATGGCATTGCTGGCCTTCAGAAGCTCTAGATTCTCTCTGGAGGGGGCCTGTGTCCAGTCAGCCAGGTGCTACACCCCTGCACCCCAGGATAACACCAGGTACCACACATCGTCTCTGCCAATAGGGACAGACGTGGGCCACCAGGCACTCCTGCCTCACCTACAGAGTAAGCCCCGCACTTGGGCGAGGGCCCTCTCTACCCCTGCTACTGCCCCTCCTTCCCACCCAGCCTCCCCATGCTCCCCTGACCTCTGGAGTCCCCCCACCCACAGCATACAGGGAGGCAAAAGAAAGTGCAAAACTTTATTGAGTAGCCTGTGTCCCCTCAGCTAGGCAAATAAGGATCTCTCACAGGCAGAAAAATTTGTTGACTCTGGCAGCAATATCATCTCATCTGCAGGGGGCAGGGACACGTAGAACAGGCACAGGTACCCCTCCAGGTGGTTGCAGACACTGCAGGGCAGTGTGGGCTTTCCTGCCACAATGTCAAAACCCAGGGTCCCATGCCAGGTTCTCAGGTGCACCTGGGGCACCATGGCAAGCAGCAGCAGCAGCAGGGCACAGTGGGTTGGGCACCCCCCAGTCTTCACAAACAGCTCCTCATGGTGGGCCCAGGATACTCTCAGCAGGGGAATGCTTGGGGTACAGGGCAGGTGCAGGGTAAGGCTGGCCCCAGGGTGCCTCTCTAGAGATTTCCTTAGGACTTAGGAAGGTGGGGGCACAACCAGGACTTAGGAAGGTGGGGGCACAACCAGCTCCATGTCCCAGTCAGCTGGTATCCTCAAGCTGCCCAAGCCTAGACTCTGTGGGCCTGAAGGCAGTGGAGGAGAAGGCCTGACCTGCAGGAGGAGAAGTGGGAGGAGTGGGGTCTAGGGTCATGGCAGCAAATGCTGCCAGGATCCAGGCTTGTCCCAGCCTGGGAAGGAAACAGGGAAGGCAGACTGCCTGCAGCAAGCACCCAGTGACCCACCTGCCCTGCGGAGCAAGTGGGGCCAGGGGGCTTGGCCAGTGGCTGCCTGTGCCAGGGCCTGCCTGGCTGATTCACCATGGTCCCTGGGAACCCATTCACACACAAGTTCTGATCTGAGGCTGGGCAGTGCACAGACCCCTGGTATAGTGGATGTTATCTCAGAAATGTTGCAAATTTTCACAAACAGCCTCTTTCTCCTGGCTCTTCAGGTCCTGCAGCTGCTTGCTGGGGAGAGGCACCAGGTGACAACAGGGATGCAGCATCAGGGTCACCACGAGCCTTGGCCAGAGCCCTATGTATTTGCTGGTTCTGGTAGTGGAGGACCCAGGACGGGACCCAGCTGAAGGCGCATTCCACCAGTGCACAGGTTCAGCCTAGCAGGCACCAGCTGAAGTGTGCCTGGTGGGGGTCCAGGTGGCTGCTATAGAGCTAAATGAGCCAGGGGAGAAGCAAGTAGGTGGGATCCCTGAGGAGGAGAGATGGGACCACCACCGTGCTCAGTTGAAGGTCTGGCACCCTGACACAAAGCACCCATTCTCCACTAGGGCTAGCAGAGTGGAGTTGTAGAGCAAGCAGGTATTGGGGGCGCTGCCTACCCAGCTGGCACTCATGTTGGTGATAGCACCACAGTGGTCAACAACGGCCTGGAGCATGTCCGAGTGGAAGCCCCACCAACTGTAGTAGGGGCAGTCATCATGGGGTGGACAGGGATGTGGTTCCTGTCCAGGGCACTGATACACGTGGGACTTGGTGTCCCATGAGGCTCTCAAGGGAAAAACTAGGAGACTCAGGCTCAACAATTTAATGGTCTGATGGGTGAGAAACTCGTTGTGGGGTTGGACCCAGAGAGCACTAATAGATGGATCTGTGTCAACTTGGTGGAAGGTAGCCAGGGGGTCCCCTGGGATTTGGTACTTGGACCAGTGATTTTCAACATCTTCATCAATGATCTGGATGTGGGGGTGAAAAGTACACTGGCCAAGTTTGTCAATTACACTAAGCTGTGGGGAAGTACAGCCACGCATCAGGGTAGGCTGATGATCCAGGTGGACCTAGACAGATTGGTTAGATGGGTGGACCAGAACCAGATGCTGTTCAACACTGAGAAGTAAAGTGCTCCATTTGGTGTGGAAAAATCTGAAACAAACTTACAGGCTCAGTGGTGCTATGCTAGCTAGCACCACATCCAAAAGGGCTCTGCGAGTCATAATTGACCATAAAATGAATATGAGCCAACACTGTGATGCTACAGTTAGCAGAGCAAACAGTATGCATCAACTGATACATCTCAAGCTAAACTAAGGAAAGCTAAACTAAGTAAGCTGTTCTCCAGCTCTAAGCTAAGGAAGCTGTTCTCCAGCTGTTCAGAATTGGTGAAGTTGCAGCTGGAGTAGTGCATCCAGTTCTGGGTGCCACACTTCAAGAAGGATGTGGATAGAAAGGAAAGAGAAGAGACACTTGTATGATTAGAGGCCTGAAAAGCAAACCATATGAGGAAATGCTGACAGATATGGGACTGTTCACCCTAGACAAGAGAGGACTTCGGGGGGATTTGGTGGCAGCTTACAAATATATCAGGGGTGAGCATCAGGGGCTTAGTGAACAACTATTCACCAAAGCACCTCAGGGGAAAACAAGGAGCAATGGCCATAAACTCCTAGAAGAAAGTTCCAGTCTGGATATAAGGAAAAACTTCTTCATGGTTCATGTGACCAGACTCTGAAATAGACTCCCAGAAGGGGTGGTGTAGGCACCCACCCTGGAGATCTTCAAAAGGAGGCTGGAGGTACATCTTGCTGGGGTTATTTGACCCCAGCAGTCTTTCCTGCTCAGAGCTGGGGACTGGACCCAATGATATCACAAGGTCCCTTCCAGCCCTAAACCACTGTGAATATGCTAACTTGACTGGGGAAAGACTTACAGCCTTTGTAGCGCTCAGACTTGACAACTCTCATAATTATCTTGCAAGCCTTACAATATTTCATGTTTCCCTTTAAAGACCCAGCTACTGGAATGAGGTGCTTATGTCACAATCACATCTTTTATTTGGAAACAAAAGGAACATTTTCACCTCCCATCAGGGAGAAAAGATTGAAAATGTCCTGCCCCCCCACGTTCCAAGAGCAAAAGCAAATGAAAAGGATTCACATTTATGCTTTAAAATGACTGCTGTTCATACTTTGGGGGCCTGAACCATAATGTTTGAATGCAGCAGTTGACAAGAGCAGAGGACTCTGACCACAAACTTTGGCAGCTTCATCCAGTGCAGAACAGGGGGGAATGCATGCACAACCCAGTACCCTACACCATATTCCATGTTTAACTTTAAAGAGTTCTTGCTGTTCCTAAGACCTTTTAACTGTACATTGAAAGGCTTACAGCTATGTTTTAGTTAAGAAGCAATGGCTGCTTGCTCCAGAAAGTGACTTCTACATCCAAGAAAACCATAAATCCCTGCATCCCTGTTCAGGAGTTAAACATATTTTAAGAAATACAATGTGCTGCTGTTTGTTGCACTGATATTTAATACTTATGCGCACATACACCCTACTTGTATGTGCATACTGGTAGATAAACAACCCATCAAAGCATCCCCGTCCAGATAAAGGCATATAGTATGCTGAAAGCAGCTGAGAATTTCAGTAGGCCAGTATGCAACCAAAAGGTATTTAACTAGTGCTAAATATTATGCCATTTGGCAAGCACACAGATTGGCATTTGAAGCCAAAGACCTGGAATAGAAAGACAATGGTTTGCATATGATAGGCTTGGTACAGCCAAATGAGACCATAGGAGCTGGGTTGGGAAGCTATTTAAGTTGGACAAGATTTGCTTGAAATAAGTTTGCAGCTAGGAAATGCTTTTTTGTCGTGTCATTTCTGCTGGATGGGAGTTTGAGTACTTAAAGGCATTTAAATCCTGGAGTATTTCCTAATAGCATATCTCTTCTAATCTATTTTACCCAACTAGGTGGAATAAATGGTAACACAAAGCATACAATACACATGGAATAGTTTTGATTCCATTCATTAGAAAGGTTGGGTAGAAATACACATTCATCCACCCATCACAGCATGTTAATGCCCTTTCCAAGCTAGGCCTATGGTGAAGACTTCTTGTGCATTGTTAATCTCAGTGTTTCAGTAAAAGACAGAAAGGACTCCAGCATAAGATGGTAAGGATTGTAGAGTATTCTGGATTACTTGGGAACTGAAATGAAATATATTTATTTATTTTGCCTCAGACCAATACAGCTACCATGTACATCCCTGAAACATGGAAGATGCCAAACTTTAGCCAATTTTGGATTATAAACTTCATGGCTGAACAACAAGAAAGATTTCTACACCTATCTGCCTGCCATCTGACACCACCAGGGAAGAAATTCTGCTTGATCTACACGACAAAGAGCAAGCTCACAAAAAGACTCTCGTGGACCCAGGGGGACAGTTTTCTAGCTTCTGCTTCCTACATATGGGGACCTTTTACCATCTTGAACTTTCCCTGAGCCTGATGAAGAAGAGCACAAGTCCAAAAACTTTCAGAAAAAGATTTTTTTTTTTTGCAGTTTCTCAGTTGGTCTAATAAAAGATATTTTGGAATCGAGTTCTAGATTTTTGCATTTCTTTTCATCTCGGATCAACATGGCTACCACATACATCCCTGAGATATTTATTTATGAACTCTATTTCAGGAAACAAAGTACAAAAGGCCTTTCAGGGGCAATGAATTAAGCTTATACCATCTCCAGTCTGTTCTTTCCTTAGATATCCATCCTTCAGGCAGAAGTTTTTTCCAGCAGATAGGATTTACACCTTTTGAAGATCACTTTTTACATGGGCTTTCGATGTTGGTCAATTTTTCTATATGCTGCTTTCCTCCACCATGCTTCAGACTGGGTTATGCTGTCTATGAAGCATATAATCCAGCTGTCAGTTCATAAAGCATGGTTTATTACATGGAAAGCTAATAAGTCCACAAAAGGTGCAGTGCACCAAAAGGTTACTGTTCTGTCTCAATGGGGAAAGCAGCTGCTGTTCTCATCATGTGACCCCCCACCTGGCACACCTTGGTCTAGAGTAAACTAGAACCAGACTCCTGTAAAGGTTATTATTCTTTTACTGGACAATTATTCTCTGGGGTATAGTGAATTATTGCCACATGTGGATGTAAGGTGAGGAAATAGGGTGGAAAGGTTGCCTGAGAGCCTTTCCTATCCTGGATGAATCATTGATGCAAGTGGCATTATTATTAATGGAAACTATTTTGCATAAATATTTTCATTGAAAAGAAAAAACCTTGCATAAATTTGTATGCTTTCCAATGAATGCCCCAATTTTTTCACCTTCCACTTTTCCAGGTCTTTCATACTTGCTGTTCCTGATAAGCTAGAAAATTTCAAAGGGAGCAAGAATGTTCATAGAAATGTTTACTTCAGGGAAGAGGGAAGTAATTTTTCACCAGTGACAAAAGCTTCAACTAAAAATTTCCCTTCAGCCCCAACCATTGACTCTTGTTGTTTGACTGGTATCTCCCATAATGTGCTCAGTGCTCTGAAGCCCTATAAAAAGTTCTAATCACAGCCCTAAAGAGCTTGATTCTAAACAAGGCAACAGGCAGGCGAAGGCTAGGCAAGAGGGAAGGAATATTCACATAAGGTGATTATATGGCGATTGTCAATTTAATAGATTTCATAGACATTAGTGCTGGAAGAGACCTAGGAAGATCATCGAGTCCAGCCCCCTGCCCCAGGGGCAAGAAGTCAGCTGGGGTCAAAGGATCCCAGCAAGATAAATGTCCAAATGTCTCTTAAAAGAGTCCAGAGTAGGTGCTTCTACCACCTCTGGCGGAAGTCTGCTCCAGGGCCTGGGGGCTTGGACAGGAAAGAAATTCTTCTTTATGTCCAGCCTGAAACGGTCCTGGAGGAGTTTGTAACTGTTTGAACTTGTCACTTGGGGCGCTCTGGTGAACAGGCGTTCCCCCAGGTCATGATGTACACTCCTTATACACTTATAGGAAGCCACCAGGTCCTCCAAGCCAGCAATTTTCCAGGCTGAAGGGTCCCATGGCTCTCAGCCTCTCATCATAAGGAATGTTTTCCTGCCCTCTGATCATGTGTGTGGCTCTCCTCTGGACTCTCTCAAGCTTCTCCACATCCTTTTTAAATTGTGGAGCCCAGAATTGGATGCAGTACTCCAGCTGCGGCCTCACCAAGGCTGAGTACAGCAGGAGGATGACATAGTGTGGTCCAAGATAGATTTAATGTGCCAAGTGGAAGGGCTGACCAGGGAATGGTGGAGGAAAGCAGCATATAGAAAAAAAATCCTCCACAGTGGAGGAAAGCAGCATACAGAAAAACTAAGCAAGATCAAAAGGGCATTCTTATTCAGGTCACCTCAATGTAGTACCAGACACTTCTTTCCACATGCAGGACTCAGACCTCTAATATAAGAGCAAATTTGGCTTAACCTTGATTCAGAATTTTAGGAGAAAGGTTATGGTTATTTTTTTTAACAGACCCTGGAGAATCCCCTCTATTGCCTCTTTTGTACTCAAAGCCAATTCAATGCTGTACAGTTTTTTATGATGCCATTAGCATACAGATTTCTGAGTTCCATCTAGCAGTAAGACAAACAATGTGATTATCATTTGTCACTTGTTCTCTCTTAGTCTGGGTTGGCATGTCTTTTTTCCAAATATTAGCTCTGTAATTGATGTGTTTTTGTGCCAGATCATAAGAGGGTGGCCTTACTTTGAAGCAACAGTTAAGTCCCTTCCAATCCTAATTTTCTATGATTCTATGAGTCAATACTTACCTCAATGAAAAATAAATCTCCATATTTCTTATAATAAAGCATATGGATAAATACATATATTCTGGATGCTTTCACTGGAAGTGTCTGTAACTCTACTATGGCCTTTAAAGCCTTGTGCATATCTGTTTCATAGATTCATAGATGTCAGGGTCGGAAGGGACCTCAATAGATCATCGAGTCTGACCCCCTGCATAGGCAGTAAAGAGTGCTGGGTTTAGATGACCCCAGCTAGATGCCTATCTAACCTCCTCTTGAAGACCCCCAGGGTAGGGGAGAGCACCACCTCCCTTGGGAGCTCATTCCAGTTTCTTTAAACTCATCTAAAAATCAGACAATGTTAGCAGTGCTAAAACAAAACCCTCTTGCTGACCTTTGATGAGCAAATCAGGGAGATGAGATTAGCATATGTGAGAGGATTGGCTGCTCTGCACTATGGAGAAACTGTTATTAACTTGAATAAGCTAATCAATCTTTTTTCACACAATGTAATTAGTTAACATTGCCAAAATTCCCTGAGGATATATTCTTCTCATGGAAGAATTAATATATATATATATATACACACACAGTAGTGGGATGAAAAAGTAGTTCTATAGACATAAAACAGTGGTATGCAGAAATTTTCCCATAACCTATAGAAATTAATAGAGAATAAGATCACCTAAACCAGGGCTGTTCATCTTGTGGCTTAACAGCCTCCTGTGCACTATCCATATCACTGCTGCTGTTGCACACACATATGTTTACATGTGTGTGCAATGGTATCTGCTGCCTGTGATGGCAGAAGCCATGCCCCGTGCACCCTCCATGGCACCAACCTGGCAGGTGTGTGAGTGGTCATGGAGAGTTTACACGCAGCAATGTAATGGGGGAATAGACTATCCTGCATCAGCTGTTGGAGGTGATGCTGTAACAGCACTTCACCATGATCAGAAGGTGTGGGCTAGGACCCCCCGGGTAGGGTTGGAGAGGAGCTGGAGCTGGCACCCCTGTACATGGGCAGGCAGCTGTTAGCCACTGGTCCAGCCACAACTTGGGTACCACCAGGCTGGCAACACAGTAGCAGTGCAATGGGATGGGGAGGAAGAGGGGACTCATGCAGCATGACCTCTAAGGTGTGGGGCTGGGGGGAGGTCTCTGTGGTATGCAGCCTCCAGCTGTTCAGAAGATGCACAGCCTCAATCTAAACAGTTTTAAACCTCTATATGTCACAACCCAAGGGTGTGATTTGATGTGTGTGTGCTTCGACACTGCTAAATTGTTCCCGCTAAATTGCAGCTTCTTTGCACGGTGGAGTTTTCTGCTGCAGAGGAGAACCCCGGTGCAAAAGAGTTCCCGCCACCAGTAGCTTTCTTTGCAGGGTGCATTTCTTCTTTGCAACATAGAAATGCACGTTGCAAGGAGTTCCCGCCATTCGTATTCAAATTTGTGCCCCACCATTGGCTAGTTCTAAATTATTCCTACGTGGCGGCTAGTGATTGGCTTGCTAGCCGTATAAAAAGCTTGAGTGGTTTCCGCCCAAGTTGGAGGACTCCACAAACACCAGGAGGAGGAGACTTCACACTGTGTGAAGATCTCTAAGCACTGCGGAGCCTATTGGACCCAGAGCATTTAAAGCAGGCAACAGGGGTCTGATCAGCCTCTAGCCTCTCCCCTTCACCGAGCGCAATCCTCGACGTATCCCTCTTCCCTGTGCACAAAAAGATCCACAGAGCCTAGCAAACTTCATGTGAGTCTATTCAGAGCTCTTTGGTTCGATTACTTTCTTCGGTTGGCGCGATGGGCTCGTGGTTTAGAGCCTCCAACCGGACGGGCTAGAAGAGTGTTCACGGGAAGGAACTCTAGTCCGCCTCTCTTCTTTTCTATCTGTAACTGCAACTCAAGCAAGTTTTCCAGCCTACACTGCGACCATCTTCGGTGTAAGTAAACAATCTTTAAATCATCCATTACGCGTCCATGCCTAATTCTAGCGTGTCGCCTGTTCTCTCCGACCCCGCGTGCCCGGGCTGCTGGCCACAGTCCGCGTGCGCAAAAGGGCCGCGGATCGCTCCCGGCCTGCACACTATATAGAATAGAGAATGATAACCTTAATCGAGAATACTTTTAGTTTTAAAATGTGAATGTTGTGAAAACTCATCCTATTACACCCCATGGAATGGCCTGAATCCTATTAAGATGCAGACACTTGACACCCTGTGCACCTAAGTTTTAACTCAGAAACAATTTAATGTAGCCACCAAGATGTCCACTTGCACTTACTTTCTTTTGAAATCTGATTTTGCTATGGATGCACAGAAATGCCATGCAAAACCTCCAGAATTATACTCAACCAAAAGCCACTACTAGCAACCGCCTGACACTGATAATAAGGGGCAAAGGGCCTATGTGTTAAAGCACCTCCCCAGAACACGGGAAACCCATATTATGGGTCAAACACTCCCTGATATGATTTGAATCCTGATCTGCCATGCCACAGACCAGTGGCTTAACCAGAAAGCCACCCTTTAGGCACAAGGGAAAGTACACTCCTTTTGAAACTAAGCCACT
>NW_005842594.1:839883-848208 GCF_000455745.1 Alligator sinensis | reverse complement strand
AGTCAAGGGGGCAGAAATAAAACAATGGAGACGCTGACTTAATGGCCTAGTGGGATTGGATACTTCCCTCTGGTAGGGAGGGAGTCCTTGCTTGCAATACTGCTTGGGCATCTTTCTTTATATAATTATTAGGGGAAAACTGTGTAAATAGCCCTAGGAGCAGGCAGCAGACGTAGGCTTCTTCTCATAGTGCTTTACCTAGTTGAAACTCCCTTCCAGTGGGGGTGAAAATGTCTACTCTGTACTTTTTGAAAATCCTTCTAGTGGAAGTTCTCATTACAGTAATTTTCATGCAGGAAATGCATCTTGCAAAACATTGCCTAGAATCTTGTACAGGAAATACCGTGTGCTTGTGTTTGGAGAGAAGAAAGTAAAACTTGGTGGATGACTCAAGGCCCTTGACTTTCTTTTCAGAATGCTGAATACTAAACACAACTATACAGTATTCAGCATTCTCCAGTCTTCTGTCAGGAGCCCACTCCACCGTATGGAGCACAAGTCAGTGCCCTCTGCTGACAAGTCCCTCTTGAATTACATTTTTCCTGTGACACTTCTCACCAGACATTCACCTGACACAGAAGGGTAGAGTGAACATACTAACTATTGGTGGAATGACCCCATGCACTGCACACCACAGGTCCATCTCACTTGCACTGGGATACAGAATTCAATTGCCTTTTATCATCTCTCTTTCTCTAGCTGATCCCCCCTCACCACCAGACGGCACAGCCAGAGACGCAATGGCGAGTCACAGGTGCTGGTCAACAAGCCTGTCTCCCCTTGGGAAGCACCAACAGCAGTGGGTGGAAAAGCACTTAAGGGCATGGTAGTGGAACCCCTTGGGCAAAGAAAATGTCCCCAGTAAAGCAGATGAGCCAGAATCCTATTGCCCAATGGTACCCACACTACTGGGCCCACACCCATCCAGAAAAGGTGCAGTTGCAGATGCGATAAGGTGGGCACTTCCTTCCATTTGGAGTGGTGTTCCATCTAGAAGCTGCAGCAGGCCTGTACAATTGTCTTGAGCTTCAACTTGTCATTGGAGTCCTATAGTCCCTGCTGAGAGAGAAGGTGGAGGGCCCATGGCAACCCCTTCTTTCCTTGTTCTGCTTAGGTGTACGCATCAAAGGTCTGTGCTTGATGGTTGCTCATCCTGGTGATGAAGGACCCTGGCATTCAGCAGCAGCTAAGATGTCTAAGCAGCCTTATTTAGGGGCCGGCTAGCCCCAATCCAGGGAAAGCCCTATAAAAGGTGGGCTAAAAAAAATTCTTTCCAACTTCTTCTTTCCTGGCTCTAAACTTAACATTGCTTGTTGGAACATTCTCATTGTGTTGACCGGACTTGAACTGAAACACCACAAGTTTTGGAAAACAGCCATAACTCATAGAGCACTACATTAACTGAGCATTGATATTACAGCCCTCAGTGAGATGAGACTTTCAGAAACTGGATCACTAGATGAAGTACACTATCACTTCTGATAGTCTGGGAAACCTGACAATGAACCAAGGATACGTGGTGTTGGATTTGGCATTAAGAACTTTGTCCTCAGTACTTGTACCCCTTTAGTATCTATCAATGAGAGGAGCATATGGCTGGATTTGAACTTAGGAACCCTGACTCTTCTCTCCATCTAAGGACCAGCACTTAAGTACTCCAAACAGCAAAAACATAAGTTTGATTCCCAACTAGAACAAATCAAGAATGTCCCCACAAGGAACAGACTCTCTGTTCTTGGTGATTTCAGTGCCTTGTGGGTAAGGACTGGGTGGACTGGCCACCATGGCACAGGTAGCCTCAACAAAAGTGGCCAGTGTGTCCTTGAGTTTTGTGCCTCTTTTGAGCTGATAGCCTTGAACACCTATTTTGCTGGCAGCAGCCACAGCAAAGTCACATGGAAGCAACCTTGCTCAGGACACTGACGTCAGCTTGACCTTATCCTGATCCATTGCAGAAACAGTCTCAATATACTGCATGCTCAGTCAATGCATAGCACTGGCTGTGACGCTAACCATGCCCTTGTAAGGGGCAAGCTCTAATTACACCCTAAGAAGATGCATCATGTGAAGCCAAAAGGCAAACCTCACCTCTACATCACTAACATGAAGGACTCTGACACTTATGCAAAGTTTCAATGAGTGCTTGAGTGTGTTTCTGAGAAATAATTAACTAGATTCCCCTAATTCTGACACCTTGAGTCTGTCCCCAGAGTGGTAACGTGCATTCCTGGGGACAAAAAGCGGCATCACATATTTGTGCCAGTGCTAGTTGTCCCTGGGGAAACACCCCCGCACGCATTTTCTGGCTTGCAGCAAATTGGCCCAGGTGGCATAGGGGAAGCTGCTGCTGGGCTGGCTCCAGCAGCCTTACCTGGGGACCTGGGGGCCTTCTCAGGCTTCAGTTGCAACAATCTGGGTACACAGAGCCTGGCTGGCAGCTGGAGCTTGGCTCTGACCACCTAGACTCTGATTTCGGGTGGCACTACGTGCGCCACCCAATTTTTTTCTGGCGCAGGTATTTTTGACATTAGGATTTTACAGTGTTAAAAAAACCACTGCACTGCAAATTAGCAGTGTGGTGAATGCCTTCATGTGCAGCGTATGCAGTTTTTGGCACCACAGACAGGCCTGTGGTGCCACAAACTGCACATGCACACTTGTGGGGATGCACCCCTTGTGGGAAAATGTCAAGAATAAGACACTGGCTGCTGCAGCCACTCATAGAAAAGAAAAAGCAAGCTCACCTAAGTTTACTTCAACAACCAATTAAGTGCATAAATTTAAAGTTCAAAAAAGCTAAGGCTACAGTCCAGAAAGCCATCAGAGAATGTGTCCAGAAGTATTGGCAAGACCTGTGCAAAAAGATTCAGATCTGCTTTGAAAGAGGGGACCATCGTGATTCATAGATGTTTGTGTCAGAAGGGACCTTAACAGATCATCGAGTCTGACCCCCTGGTCTGGACGGGAAAGAACGCTGGGGTCAGATGACCCCAGCCAGGTGTATGTCTAGCCTCCTCTTAAAGACACCCGAGGTAGAGGAGAGCACCACCTCCTTTGGAAGCCCATTCCAGATTTTGGCAACCCTTACCGTAAAGAAGTTTTTCCTGATGCCTAACCTAAATCTGCTTTCCATCACTTTGTGGCCATTGTTCCTAGTTACCCCAAGGGGTGCCCTGGTAAACACAGCAGCTCCTATTCTTTGCTGTCCCCCCTCCCCGCCAATTAATTTGTAGGTGGCCACAAGATCACCTCTCAGCCTTCTCTTGCAGAGGCTGAAGAGATCCAGGGCCCTCAATATCTCCTCATAGGACTTTCCCTGCAGGGCCCTAACCATACAAGTGGCCCTCCTCTGAACCCTCTCGAGGTTGTCACATCCTTCTTGAAGTGTGGTGCCCAAAACTGGACACAGTACTCCAACTGCAGCCTGACTAATGCTGCATAAAGGGGAAGTATCACCTCCTTGGACCTGTTTGTCATGCACCTGCTAATGCATGATAAAGTGCAGTTAGCTTTACTGATCACTTTGTCACATTGATGACTCATGTTCATCTTGGAGTCAACAGTGACTCTGAGATTCCTTTCCACTACCATGCTTCTGAGAAGGTCCTCCTCAAGCCTGTAAGCATGCTGGTGATTCCTTCTCCCTAGGTGCACCACCTTGCATTTGTCCTAATTGAACTGCATACTTTTCTGTTCCGCCCAGTTTTCCAACCTGTCCAGATCCACCTGGATTCATTCCCTACCCTCTGGTGTGTTAGCCTTACCTCATAATTTGGTATCGTATGCAAATTTGAACAGAGTGCTTTCCATGCCCTCATCCAAGTCACTGATGAAGTCATTGAACAGCATCAGTCCAAGGACTGAGACTTGTGGGACTCCACTGCCCACATCCTTCCAGGTTGATACCAACCCATCCACCACCACTCTCTGGGTGAGACCCCCTAAGCCAATTTGCCACCCACCGGACTGTGTAATCATCTACATCGCAGTTACTCAGTTTATCTATAAAAATATAATGAGATACCATATTGAAAGCCTTCTTAAAATCCAAGTAGATGATATCCACATCAATTCCTGCGTCTAAATATTTTGTGACCTGGTCGTAAAAAGAAACAAGTTTTGTCAGGCAGGATCTACCTGCTATGAATCCATGTTGGTTGCCCTTTAGCATTGCTTTCCCCACTGGACTCCCATAAATGTGATTCTTAATAATTTTTCAAAGGCTTCCCGAGGATAGAGGTGAGACTAACCAGCCTATAATTACCCAGATCCTCCTTCCTCCCCTTCTTGAAAATAGGGACCACATTGTCCCTTTTCCAGTCCTCTGGGACCTGAACTGAGCACCGAGATTGCTCAAACAGCTATGCCAATGGCTCTGCTATGACATCAACCAATTCCCTCAGCATCCTTGGATGAATATCGTTCTGGCCTGCTGAATTAAATACATCCAGCACCTCCATGTGTCCCTTCACTAAGGCAGTTACCCATGGTGGAATTAAGGAGGCATTTGGCCCAACTTGTAAAAAGACTGAAACCTGAAAGTGAAGGATGGTACTATCCTGAGTGACAAGCAAAAACATCTTGACTGACAGACTGAGCATTACATAGATCTCTTCTCAAAGGATGCCATTATCTGTAATGCTGCCTTAGCTGCCATTCCCCAGCTTCCAACTATACAGGAGCTGGACCAAACACCAACTCTCAAAGATGTAGAGAAAGCTATCAAAGAGAATGTGCCTGGGAAAGCAACAGGCAGTAATCAGATACCTGCGGAGCACTTAAAGGCAAGAAAGCTTGTGAGCAACATCCATGCACTTCTCTGCACCCGCTGGGAACAACGTCATATATCCCAGGATCTGAAAGATGCAAAGATAATTACTTTATACAAAAATAAAAAGGAAAGAGCAGACTGCAACAACTACCAAGAGATAGCTCCGTTTAGCATGGTTGGCAAGGTGCTTGCAAGGGTCCTGTGCAAAAGACTCCAAGTCCTTGCTAGAGAGTCTACCCTGAAAGACAGTGTGGGTTCAGAGCTGGATGCTCCGCAACTGATACATCCTTCCCACTGTGTTTGTTGCAAGAAAAAAAGCTGTGAACAACAGGCACCTCTCTATGTAGCATCCATTGACCTGCAAATGGACTTTGACAAGGTTAGAAAGAATGGCATCTACAAGATCCTGGTGAAAATTGGCTGTCCATAAAATGTGCTCTCCCTATTAAGAAGAATGAAGGTGAAAATGAAACACCTGAGCTAGCACTGATACACCAAAGCTGAGTGGCAGGGGGGCAATTTAAAATCTCGCAGCTGGGAGGAAGGGGCAGTTAGAGCAAGCCGAGAGCTGGGAGCCAGGCTGCGAAAAGCCTCAACACACCCAGCTCTGCCCCTTCAGTTTTTAAATTACTGCCCCTGCTGCTCAGCTGAGTGGTGAGAGAGCAAAAGGAGCCAGAGGGGCTGGGAACCAGGCATACAGATGCTTTCAGCAGCACAACTCACAGCTTCCTTTTTCTGTCTGTGATGCCCAACTGACATGGATTAGTGTAGGGAGAGGCAGGTGACAAGGATCAGGAGCCTTGTCCACCACATTGAAATGCCACCACCTCACCTTGCACTGCTCTGGATCAGCCCAGAGCAGCGTGGGGCAAGACAGGCTGCCCTGCCCCTGTGGCAAGGTTCTCAGAGCTTTACTAGAGCAGCTGAGGGCTCCCCACATCCCTCCCTACATTTCTTCAGGTCAGCCTAAAAGAGTGCAAGGAGCTGGGGCTATTCTTCTGTCGGGGGGAAGGGGGAACTGAGAGGGTTCCCAGCACAGGAGAATGCCCCCTCCTGCTGATTGGCAGGACTGGGGGTCATTCTCCTGGGACAGAAATACTCCATGACTTTCTGTGACACCTGCTGCTTTTCAGAAGATGCCAGCTGACACTTGACAGCCTGCCCCCTTCCCAGACAGGATACAGGACAGGCTGTCAATTAATAGGCTACCAAAGAGGGGAGGGGAGGGGAGAGGTGGGGAGGGCAGTGAGACAGAGAGCGGGCCTCTGGTGCCTACTGTCCAAAAAGCTTGCCTGGGAAGCTCTCCAGCCATGGGGATGGAGGAACATCTGTACATTCCAGATGTTCTGGGCTATGTCAGAAGAAATTTCTTCTAATAGAAATGAGCATCAGTATACAGGCTATGTCTTTTGCCTTCCAATGAAGGGAAATTCCAAGCAGATGGACGTATTTTAAAATATATTAAAAGCTTTTCATTGAAAGAATTAAGGTGTTGCGCCTCCTGAGCAATGGGTGGCCTATTGAAATGAATGGAAGACAAGTGCAATTCTGCACAGCAAAATAGAATGTATCTCTGAAGGCACACTAGCTCCCCGTTACAAGCATAAGGGAAGTATGTATCTATATAAACAAAGCATAGTCCTGTGCCTGGTCATGTTTAGCTTGAAAAAGAGTAAATTAAATTGTAGATGTCTTATCAGTGAAGAAGATGTTAGCCTTAGGGGTGTCATTGTATTCCCTTTGTGATTGTCTAAGTATCCAGATTTGCCCATCTACATGGCCCATCTGCGGAAGGCCACTCCTCTGGGCCATGATCCCAAACTTTCAGTTGCCTGCCGGCAGTCCTGCAACCAGAAAGGGCCAGTGGAGTCCTTTATGTTTGACACCCATGCCACAGAGGAACATTCTGTGCCATAATGTAAAATATGCCATGAAAATGCTGCATCTAGCTTTTTATAGCAGAGAATACAGTGTGTAAAGAAAGCCATCTCCCTTTTAAAGTAGAGATGAGAATCTGATCTTAATTCCACTTACATAAATCTTGAGTAGTTTATATGATGTCACTTGATTTAGTCTCAGTTTATACAACTGGATCAAAATTTATTCCATCAGGTTTTGCACTGTATTCAGTTACAAATAGTGGAAACTCTGAACATAAGAGGGAAAGATCATTAAACAAGAAAAGACTTACACAAACAGAGGGAAATAAGTGGTGTGCTAGGCTATTTATTAGGAATGCTTTTAGATGTAGTCACAGTTTTACTACATTAGCAGTAGAGGGATTCAAGCAAAACATGCAAAGGCTTAAGAGTCCAAGAAATAAATGTAATTTATTAATAAATTAGATTGTTTAACGTGAAAAGGCTAAATAATGTTGTAATCCTTCCACATGTACTTAAAAAAAAATCACACAGTATGAAAAATTGTTGGCCACCTACAGTGCATGTATGAACATGAGTGGAAGTAATGAACACACACAGGAGTTACCAGACTACTATCGTATAGGGACAGTGACAGGCAAAGTCTAACTCCAGAAGAAATAGAAGGGATGTCCAACAGGAAATGTTTGTTTGGTGGTACAGGAAACACTGAGTCAAACATCCTCCTAAGTCCAGCAGGCATCAGGCTGGACAAAACAGTGATGTGGCCAACAATGCATCTAAGGCTGAGCAGCCTTCTAGCACCAGCACAGAGCAGAACTTGATCTCAAACCTCTGCAACCACTCTAACTGCTCTGCTTTTCTATGATTTCTATGATTATTGCCAATACCAGCTGAACAGCTAATTGATTGATAGGCTAAAGAAAGGGTTTCAAGCTCATTTGGCACTGTGGGCTGGACAAGTGTCACTAGGTCAGTCTACAGACTGGATTGGGACCGATTCCCTGTACAGCACTGGGTCCAGCTCACGTACAGCATACAGTGGCCCTCAGGGCCAGCACAGGGTGCCTGCTACCCACAAACAGCACAGGGGGTTGGTCCAGGGTGCCACATGCAGCCCACACCCCAAACCCCTTGTGCCACATGTGCTCCGGGTCCAGGCCACACTGCAGTCAGCACATATCCCATGCCTGCACTGTGGACATATGCACAGTGAGCCCTCAGGCTAGCACGTGCTGTACCTGGTGCATTGGACTGGATTAGCTGTGCACACTGCATGTGGCACAGGCTAGTACAGATCACATGTTCCATGTGGCATCTTGCTGACTGACCTTGTGCACTGGGTCTGCCATGGCCCAACTCAGATTAGCTTAAACTAAATGACCTCATGGTCCCTTCTGGCTTTAAACTCTATGAATCAATAAACCACTCAATGGTTCTCCCTCAGTTCCTATGTTCAACCAGTATTCTGCCTTCCATACACTTGCCCACATTTGAACATTTCCAAGCTTGCTCACTGTGTGTATGTAAAAGCTATTCAGACTCATTATTATAACCTTCTCAGTCTAACATCCAGCTTAGCACAGGCCAGGGAATTCTGGAATTGTCATCAGCAATCACCGACCAGCGGAGATTAAAAGGGCCACCAGCGAAGATGGAGGAGGAGAGAGGGAA
>NW_005842594.1:828949-839865 GCF_000455745.1 Alligator sinensis | reverse complement strand
GGGAAAGCCTCTCAGTGCCAGCAGAAGTACTCAGGAGGATAGAGAGCCGGTGAAAGCTGTCTGTACCAGCAACAACCGGGATGTCAGGGAGGCAGGAGAGCCAGAGGAGGCTCTCTGCACTGGCAATGGCTGGTGTGTCCAGGGAACAGGAGAGACAGAGGAGGCTCTCTACATTGGAAAAGACTGGTGTGAGCACCAAAAGAGGAAGCCTAGCAGGGCAGTAGTAGACTTGGCAGCAGCTCACAGCACAAGCAGCAGCCAACTAGCTCATAAAGGACCGCAGGATGCTGGAAGCGGAACACCTAAGACAACTTCAGAGGAGAGCGACTCCGTAAGCCACATTCGACGGCGTGAGGGGAGTAGCAACCCAGGGAGAGGAGCCGTGGCCATCCCTGACCAGACAACGGGTTATCTCCCAGTGAGGTCCCAGGTACCGGGAGCAACATATTGACTAGCAGGGACAAGGACATAGAGATATTTAGAGAGAATGACGAGTAGGTGCCTCTGTATCCTAGCAGTAGGTCTGGGGAAGGAAACCAGATGGACCCTTTCCAA
Source organism: Alligator sinensis (assembly GCF_000455745.1). NCBI lineage: Eukaryota > Metazoa > Chordata > Crocodylia > Alligatoridae > Alligator > Alligator sinensis. The sequence continues at coordinate 839,310 of NW_005842594.1, read as the reverse complement.
CTTGTAATTGTTTCATTTTTTTCTTTGCCACCTTTTGGAGGGGTTGTGTGGTGGGATAAATGATGCCAGGGTACAAAGTCCCCTAGCCAGAAAGGCAGTCCTAGTTAAAGGGAGAGAGCGCAGAATAGAGGCGCTGGCAGGGCGACTCCTTCCTGTCCCTCCTTTTTTTTTTTGTTCCCATTTGGTAATTGTTTGATCTTTTCGGGTACTGGCTTGAGGCAGCTTAGGGCAGGAGGAGGCCCAGCTTAGGCCATATAGTGAATCAGTTGAGCCACCACAAGAGAAAGTGCTGGGGTTGCAAGGCTCAGGAAAACGTCGAGGTCCAGAGCACAACAGCATCGGAGGAGTGGCTGACAAGATCCAGTGACCCGTCGAAGGTGGGCGTGAGGCTGGGGTGTAGGAGAGGTGGAGCCCCACGGACAGCCGCCTAGCGGACTACCTGCCGTTGAGGAACCCCTGGCGGTTTGCCGCCCCCCCCCCCGAAATTACATTCAAAATCATGGCAGGTGAGTCTGGGGGCGGCCACCTAGGTGATAAGTATCTACCTCACAGTTTACAAGAAACCTTGGGACTTCCGTTGCTGACCGTACAGGCCATGGCCACACACGAATGGCTGTTTGAGGCCAGGCGGTCACAGACTCTTAAAGGAGTTCAGAGTAGGTGCTTGCACCACCTCTGGTGGCAGTCTGTTCTTGGGGTCTTGGAATGTAAAGAAGTTCTTCCTTAGGTCCAGCCTAAAACAGTCTTGGAGAAGTTTGTGACCGTTTGACCTCATCATCCCATGGGGCACTCTGGTGAACAGGCATTCCTCCAGATCCTGATGGACACCCTCTATATACTTATAGGCAGCCACTACGTCCCCCCTGAGCCTGCACTTTTCCAAGCTGAAGAGTCCCATTGCTCTCAGCCTCTCATCATAAGACCTGTTTTCCTGCCCTCTGATAATGCATGTGGCTCTCCTCTGGACTCTCTCAAGCTTCTCCACATCCTTTTTAAATTGTGGAGCCCAGAATTGGATACACTATTCCAGCTGCAGCCTCACCAAACCCGAGAACAGCAGCAGGATGACATCCTGGGATTTGCTAGAGAAGCATCTATGGATGCAAGCCAGAGTTTTGCTCGCTTTGCCAGCTGCACATCACATTGGTGGCTCATATTCATCTTGTGGTCAATCATGACCCCCAAGTCCCTTTCAGCCATCGTGCTAGCAAGGATAGCACTGCCAAGCCTATAAGCATGCTGCGGGTTTTTCTTCCCAAGGTGGAGTACCTTGCATTTTTTGGAGTTGAAGGCCATCAGGTTTTTGTCCGCCCATTTTCCGAGCCTGTCAAGGTCAGCCTGGATCACCATAAGCCCTGGATCACCATCCTGTCCTTCGGTGTGGACGCTTTACCCCAAAGTTTGGTGTTATCAGTGAACTTGGCCAGTCCGCTTCTGACACCAATGTCCACATCATTAATGAAGACGTTGAAAAGGATAGGCCCAAAGACAGAGCCTTGGGGGACCCCACTGGTCACAGCACACCACAATGATTGACTTCCATCAACTATCACTCTTTGGGTTTGACCACGTAGCCAATTCCCCCAGCCAGTGGACTGTGATGTAGTCGAGGCCGCAGTTGGCCAGTTTTTCTATAAGACTATCGTGGGATACCAGATCGAAAGCTTTTTAAAGTCTAGATATATGATGTCAATCTCTTCTCTCCTGTCCAGGTGATGTGTCACCTGGTCATAGAAGGAAATGAGATTGGTCAGGCAAAACTACCCGCAACAAACCCATGCTGGCTATCCCTCCAGAAGTTGCCTTCAGCCAGTTTGTCAAGAATGTTCTTTTTGATGATTTTCTCCAAGATCTTCCCAGGCATAGAGGTCATGCTGATGGGCCTGTAGTTCCCTGGATCTACTTTCCTCCCTTTCTTGAAGATAGGCATCACATTGGCCTTCTTCCAGTCTTCAGAAACTTTTCCTGAGTGCTATGAGTTCTCGAAGATCTGTGCCAGTGGCCGAGCTGTGATGTTTTCCACCCCTGGGGTGTAAGCTGTCTGGGCCAGCTGACTTGAAAGTGTCCAAACTCTCAAGGTGTTCCTTCACATGGTCAACACTGATGTGGGGTAATAGTTCTCCCTCACCCTGGCTGGCCCATACTGTACTGGGTAGGGCTGTCCCTTGGGGCTGGTGAAAAATGGATGCAAAATACCTGTTGAGCAGGTTGGCTTTTTCCTGGGCGTCAGTTGTCAGTTGACCCATATGGTTTAGCAGAGGTCCAATGTTACCCTTGCTTTTCCTTCAGCTCCCCACATATCTAAAAAAGGACTTTTTATTGTCCTTGATCTGTGTAGCCAGTTGGAGTTCAGTCGCAGCCTTGGCTTTCCTGGTTCGCTTCCTACAGGTCCAGACCAGTGCAGAATACTCCTTATTTGGGGTGGATCCAGCCTTCCATCCATTATAGGCCTTTCTTTTTAGACACAGGAGGTCCACTAGTTCCCTGAAGAGCCAAGGCGGGCTGCTGTGCCCTTTTGCTGCCTTTCCTCTGAGACAGGATAGACTTTGCTTGTGCATCCAGGATTGCTCCCTTGAGGAGCAACCACTCTTCCTGAACAACCCTCCCCTTTGGGTTGTGGTCCCTTAGGGCCTCTCCAACAAGCCTCCTGAGCTTGTCAAAGTGAGCTTTCCTGAAATCGAGGACTTCTGCTTTGCTTACTGAATTACCTGCTTTACGGCAGATGGTGAAGGTGATCAGCTCATGGTCACTGTCTCCCAGCTTCCCTGCAATTGTTAGGTCACTGATTGAATCATTCCCCATTGCCAGTACCAGGTCAAGCAGTGCTTTGCCTCTCATTGGTCCATAGACTTGTTGAGTCAGATAGAGCTCATCCACACACATGAGGAAGCTTTGCGACTGTTTGGATGTTGCCAGGATGTCAGGGTAGTTTAAATCTCCCATGACAACCAGGCACTGGGGTTGTGCAGCTTCAGCTAGTTCCCTGGTAAATTCCTGATCAAGCTCTTGATCCTGGCTGGGAGGTCTGTAGTAGACCCCCACCATTATGTCCCCTGTGCTTTGTTCAACATGGATTTTGACCCAGAGAGTCTCCAATCATCCCCCCTGGGTTCCAAAGTCAGCTTTCAGGGATGCGTAGTTTTCCTTGACATACAGAGCTACCCCTCCCCACTCACCCCTTTTGCCCACACGATCTCTCCTGTACAAGGTATAGCCATCTATACCTGTAGCCCAGTCATAGGTGGAGTCCCACCAGGTCTCCACTATCCCTATGAGATCATAATCCTTTTGGTTTAGCAGGAGGACCAGTTCCTCCTGTTTTCTCCTCAGGCTCCTGGCATTGGCATACAGGCATGTAAGTGTCCCATTGGGGACCCTTGCCTCTCCTACACGTCGCTCTGGGGCTGGGGTAGGGGTGGGTTCCCTTGAGTGCCTTAGCCTGGTGGGTTTACAAAAACTACCCAGTGGGCTTGCAGTAGCAGTACTCCCCCCATCCTCTGGTAGGCTCAGTTTAAAGCCCAGTTGAGCAAGTCAGCAAGTCTAGCTGACAAAATCCTTCTCCTCAGCAGAGTGAAGGGGAGGCCATCTCTTTCCAGAAGCCCACTGCCTCCCTCACCAAAGAGCAGGCTGTGATCATAGAAGCTGAAGCCCTCATGATGACACCAGCGCAGCAGTCTCTGGTTGACTACTTCAACCCGTCTCTCCCTCCTCAGCCCATGATCCACAACCGGAAGGAGTGAGGAAAAGACCACCTGCACCCCCAACCCCCTAAGCCCTGCTCCCAGAGATTGCTCCAAACCATGTCATTTGTGCCCACATGGATGAGGGCACATAGGGTAGTGGTCGGAGGGCCAGAGAATCTTTGGGATCCTCTTGGCTATGTCCTGGATGTGGGCCCACAAGAAGCAGCAGACCTCCCGGGCTAGAGGGTCTGGGTGGCAGATTGCCCCCTCAGTCCCCCTCAGGAGGAAGTCTCCCATAACAAGCACTCTGCACTTCATCTTAGGGAGAGTAGGGGGGTGAGTGGGTTAATTTAAAATTAAAATAAATCCTTTTTAAAATTAATCCTTTTTGTTTTACATTTAAAAATAAAATGTCTTAAAAGCATTTTTTAATTGATTTCGTTAAGACAAAATGGTTGGATCAACCAAAAAAGGGTTTGTGGGGGAGAGGGAGAAGGAAAGGGAGGATATTTTTGGGTTTGTCCCATTTGGGAACTGAAAGTATGTTGAAATCTCAGAAAGGCAACAGTTGCCTCTCCTACATTTCATGGATGATCACAGCTTAGAGATGTGAAAGCCTAGAAAAAAAATCAGGAAAAATACCAGGATTTTTTCCATTTTTTTCTGAGGCCTTTTTTTTTTTTTGGGGGGGGGGGGTGTCTAAAAAATTGGAAAAATTGAATTTGTTTGGAAAAATTTTAAAAACCTCTTATGAAATATTTTCTTTGAGAATGATGAATAAAATGTTTAAGACAAGGTGTTCATATATTGCTACCCTTTACTCCCCATAATGTTTTCTGATAACTATGTAATAGGAATATTTTTATGTAAGACTATCTACAGTATCAGATCATTACAATTCCTGTACACCAAGGAAAGGCAGTGCAGTTTAACTCTCAAATGCAAGAGCAAGATGCATTTCTGCTCCCAGGGGGCACTGCCATTTTCACAAGAGAAGGAAGAAGGATTCAGGTGCCTTCTTTGCTTGTGGACTTCCTCTATTGTTGACTTTTGATCTACAGGTTGGTGGATCTGCTCCGGTCCTCCTGACTAGGCCTCAGAGGACTGGGAATAGACACTGGCAGCAGCATCCATTTGTTCCTGTAGAGATTAGAAACAAGGAGTTTATTGCCCTGCTTGCTCAAAGGCCTCAGGAGAGGAGACAGAGCAAGTCTAAAGGTTTTAGAGTTGGAAGGAACCTGCCTCCTCCTGGCCCTGTGACCTTGAGATCCACAGAAGTAAAGAACCAGTACAAAGGGACTGAAGGAAATTATACTTCTTTATTAAAAGGTAAGAATTTAAATTTATCTGAACTCTGTATATTAAACTATATTTTAGCTGCATTTGTATATTTTCATAACCTATGTCATTCATACTAATCTGATGTTTTGTGACATATCACCCAACCTACCAGTAAGGTGAAGCCTGCAGGGCAGGAAAGTTGTTCAGTTAACTCTGAGAAGGCCTCTTCTCCGTCCATTACTAAATTTGTACATGCTGTAGCTTAGTGTTTATATATGCAAGCTAGCCATTAAAGTAACATGAAAGCAGCATGGAAGATCATAATGCATAAATACCCACATGTGAGTGCAATAACATACATCCCATGAGCTAAACTTGCTTCTTCATGACATCATAAAGTTGAACACTCTGCAGAAGATCTATAGAAGAACAAAATAAGTTATAAAAGAATGCAAAGGATAAAATAGTGACACTCAAACTCTGTAGTAAAACTAGATGGGGTGGAGTGGTGATCTCTTTTAAAAGTTTACTAAAAGCAAAGAAGATCTTCAAGAAACAGTAATAATGGAGGATCTTAAAGTACCCAGAAGTATAAGGAACACTACTTGATGAGGATGTCTTCTGGATTCAGCCGCAGAACTCCCTGAAGATTTTAAAGCCAATTTCTTCAGCAATCACTACATATGAATCAGAAAGTACACTTTTGTCAGACATTCCTTACCAAATGGCCCAGATAAAATCAACTGTTTTTGAGAATCTAAGTCAGGGGTAGGCAACATTGTTTGGCCGGAGTGCTGAAAAAAACACAATGTCTACCTTGGAAGGTGCCGGAGTGCCAACATGCCGGAGCCCGGAGCAGCTGTTTGTAGTCCCCCAGTTGCAGCCAGCCCATGGAACCTGGTCTGCTTGCAGCAGGGCTTGCAGCCTCCCAGCCCCCTGCTGGGAGCAGCCTGGGCTCCGTGGCTGGCAGCAGCTGCTTAGAGCCCAGGCTGGCAGCAGTGTGCCAAGCAAAATGGCCTTGCGTGCCATGCTCAGCACGCATGCTGGAGGTTGCTGACCCCTGATTTAAGTGTATCTCTGCTTACAAGTACAGATGAAGGAAAAGTGAAAGACTTTATTAACAGATAGGAAGAATTTTGTTGCCAATCAATTCATGCTGCTGCAAATCTCTTGGATCCAAGATTCAAACACAGAAATGTTAGTGATGATAGCACTGCTACTGCATTTGACTGAATTACAAAGCAAGCAACACACTTAGAACTTGATGTTGGAAAGGTACTTTCAAATGTTGCAAAATACAGAACATCTTCAGGTATTTGGTCTAGGAATGCAGTCTGGGACTCTGTCAAGCATATCTCTCCTGCAACATGGTGGCAAGGCCTTTGCACAACACAGCCTCTGACTCTTCTTGCTTCTCACCTGCTTCAGATTCTTCCATCTTCTGCAGCATGTGAAAGAAACTGGTCTATGTTTGGAAATACACCAAATCAAGAAATAAACTAACATGTGAAACAGTAGAGAAGCTTGTCTCAATCTGGGCAAACCTTCAGTTTTAAGAAGTCCATGAAGATGATAAAAATGAAGGATCAGAAGAAGCAGAAGAAGCAGAAACTGCTGGTAGTGATAGCTCAGAAAATGAGACTGATTAGACAACGTTTCATGTAGCAAAATGTGTATTCTGTGAGTCTTGGGGTTTTTCTTCTTTTTTTTCTCAGCTCTTTTTCTAAAAATGAGTGCTTTCTGTATCTGCTTGACACTGTAGAGGAGACTAAGTCCAGAATACATAATATCTTTCTTTGTTTTGCTATAATGTTGATGGTGTCTTCTATTTTCAACTTTAATTTTTGCCTGCTTCTCATAAACCGGCAAAAACTAAGAGATGCTAGGTTACTTAGAGTTCAGCAGCTTGTAGCTCCATTTGTAACAAAAATTTAAAGCATTGTAAACTAAATTCAATTAGTAAATTTGTAATTATTGTCTGAATAAACTATAAGTTTAAATTTCATAAAAATACCAAACATGATAATTTTATGAGTAAACCAAGTTATACATAATACATTTTGTGTTCTTAAGGTAGCAAAGTGAATTTGGATCTGTAAAGGGTGCTAAGAAAATAAGTATTGCATTTATTTCAATTTTTTTCCCAGAATTTCCGTTTTTTTCCAGAAAAAAGGTGTTTTTTTCCATGGCTTCAAAATTTACACAAATTTTACATCTCTATCACAGCTACAACTTCACTCCAACCCTACTTGAAGTACCCTGCTTAACACGTCTTATGAGACAGAAAATCCAAGTCTTGCCCAACTTATAAACATGGAACAATACAAAATACATAACTAGCAGTGGGTGACCAGGGCAAGACCCCTGGATGCCAGTTTGAAACGGGGCATCAAAATGAAATGAAAGCTTGCACCACCCTACTGTGCTCCCAAATCTAGGGCTGTGATCAGGAATCAGCAGCACTCAGGGGCCAGGGTGGCTCTGCTAGTAAGGTAGCTAAGGGTTCCTTTCCCGAGCCTCCTCATCAGCCTTATGCTGATCAGGAGATGCCACTGCTGCTGGGGAAGAATATTCAGGTGACACCAGTTCATCACTAGATGTTAATGCCTGAAGCATTTTTTCACTGTTGATAATACATTTCCTCAAAAAAACCAATGTAAAAGTGTGTAGCTTTATGCACATATTAAATGGGCAAAAAGTATTATGCTTCACAAAAGGTAAACAAATCATTTTAGGGAAAGTCACATTTATATCTAAGCAGGGCATAAGAAAGAGTCAACATGAATTCTTCAAGCTAAAAAGATCTGAATGTGTTTCACTCTCCTTTAACTGCTTACACTAAACTGAATCCAAGTTAGCTGCCTGATCTTTTAAACAAGGCGGGAAAGAAGATTCAGTAATTCTGGCACTTGCCTGGGATTTGCCAGTCACAATTTTCCTGACTTACAACTCTCCAGCACACTGGAGACAGATCTCAAGAGCAATAATGGCGTGGTGCTCACAGAAAAGCTTTCCTGCATCATTTCTCCATTTGGCACATGTAGAGCAGGTAAGCCTGGGATGTGTTTGGCAGTACTCTGAGGAGTGCTGCAGAGGCAGGATAGATATACCCAAAAGAGGATCCAATCAACCATGCTTAACTGCTGCAAAACTGCTCTTAGGAAGCACTTAGGTCTCTCCTTTCACTGTGCACATAGTCTAGGCACCCTGGATTACTCTCCTGGACAAAGGCATGGTGGGCGAGTCTACATGTCCATCAATGCACCTTTTCCAATGTGCATTAAATATAATACCCCCAATGTGCAGTACTAAATTAATGGACTTTAAGCTGTGCTAATGAGCAGTAGTGCATTTGCATGCTTTTTTATTGATGCATAATGCATGGTAGACTATTGTATTGTGCATTATCATAATGTCACTTTTTTATTCAGGGCATATAATCTGTGCATTAAAGCACACGTGTATATGTGCCCAATTTCTGCGTCTACATGAACAGCAAACTGCAGTTGTTACTGCAATTTTTTAGTACTTGCTTAATGAAGTATAAAATGACTGTGCAGTAACTGGCATTACTGAGCAGTACTGTACCCACCCCTACCCCGCACGGTTATTTTTAGATGCTACTGAGCAATAGCGTTGCTGTCATGGTTCACACCCAAAGACACTATGTTGCCTTAGCATCTCATAGAGACACGCCCAGTGATGCCTAAATTGATGCAACTTAGAGGTCACTTAGGATCTGGCCCTTATGTCCCAGTCTTCCCTTCCCTCCATGGAGTGGTGTCATCTCAGAAAGGTATGTGAGGAAAATACATTAAAGGCTGAGAGGCTTCAGTATTATGGTAATAGTGGAAATACTGTTCTGTTACCTCTTTTGTGACCCAAGCAGTTGGTCATATTTGAGATAGCTAAATGCCACCCCCAACTGATGATGTAATGTTACAGATGCTACTGATGTAGCCCTGTTTATTTATAAAGAACATAAAGTCCTATCTCCCTGAGGACAGCAAGAGAAAGGTTCTTTGTTTTCATTTCCAAGCCCCTGTTAGCCAGCATTCGGTGCCAAAAGCATGCTCTCCCCCTGTTTTTCTCAAGACTACACTCCTAGAGCATGTTTAGACTATGCTGGGAGCTTCCTTACTGCCTTCTCCCTCACTTTCTCTGAATTTGTCTCCATGGGAACACTTTGGTAACTTAAAACTACCAAGTGTGTGAAGACAATGCATCTGGGAAAGACCTGATCTATATGACAAAGCTTTGGAGGCATTGATATATCAGCCTGGAATGTGAAAAGGCATGCACACTAGTCAACCTCAGAGTTGTGTTGGGAAAACCACTGGGGCAAATGGAGCAATGATGCGGGCAGAGTAGTTTTGTTGGAGCTTATGTTGTTTGGGAAGGTAGTGTCAGAAAAACACTTTCTCCTGACATACATTATATTTCCATTAGTGGGGTATTGCTGATATGGTTGTACCGACCAGACTTAAGCCACAGACATCTAAGGCCACTTTCCTCTTAAATAAGAGCATACACATGGTGGAGTTTAAAATACAATAACTTATCCACATTGATTTTCAGGCAAATCTGCCTAAGGCACAGCTTTCCTGAGTGTCCCCGTGTCCCCCTTTTTCCCTTTCTCTCTATTCTTCACAGAAATGCAAGCCTTTACAAAACAAAAAACGTGGACCACCAAACCATGTGGCACCCACAAGGACAGCCCAGCCTGAAGGAGGAGAACATCGGGAACCTGCAATCCATGGGGCGGCCAGCAATACAGCACAGGTAAGCAGTAAGCAGGTAAGCAATAAGGGGCCCTTTGGGAATCGGAGCTGGGGGGGCAAAAAGCCACCAGTCACAGGGCTCAAATGCCTATATACTAATGCTAGGAGCATGGGGAACAAGCAGGATGAACTAGCGCTCCTACTTGCAGAAAACACCTACGACTTAGTAGGGCTATCTGAAACCTGGTGGGATTCTTCCCACAACTGAGCGGTACATATTGAGGGTTATAGGCTGTACAGAAAGGACAGGGTGGGGAAGAAAGGGGGAGGGGTTGCGCTCTATGTCAATGAGCAATATACTTCGACCCTCATCAAGACGGAATCGAAGGAGGAGAAAGCGGAAGGATTGTGGGTTAAGTTACATGGGGGGCAAGGAGAAAGGGATTTGGTGGTAAGGGTCTGCTACAGATCCCCACACCAAGGGGAAGAACTAGATTCAGGGCTCCTGAGGCAGCTCTCAGAGACCATAAAAACTAAGGAGGCGGTAGTCATGGGGAACCTAAACTACCCAGACATCTGGTGGGAGACACAGACAGCAAAGTCCCACCGTTTACGCACGTTCCTATCCTGCGTACAGGACCTCCACCTGACGTAGGAGGTACATGGTCCCACTAGG
>NW_005842594.1:826027-827671 GCF_000455745.1 Alligator sinensis | reverse complement strand
GTCGTCTTTACAAGGTTCAAGTGGTAAACGGGTATATACATAAGCAGATAACTTAACAAATTGCTTTTTAACAAACTGTAAAATACAACAACCCATACATACAACAATGGCTATTACTATTAATGGTAAACACAAGGCAATAAGGGAAGTCGACTATTGAATTAATTAAGACGAAGCACCCCATCCTATTCGACACCTGGGACTTTCTTCATTCCTTTCAAACACCCTTCTGTTTCTTCTACTGTCACCTTTCTTCCCAGATCGTCCCTTTTCTTCTTCTTTTAATGTACAGGTTCCTATAGAACCTTGCCTTTTGTTCCTTTACTGCTTGCCCCCTTCCATCATCATCTCCCTCATCTCTTTCCTCACATTCCGAACCCTCCTTGTAAAATATCCACTCTACTCCTCTCCTTCCTCTACCCATGGTGTTCGTGCCAGAAATATTCTGTGAAGTTACGGACTGAGTCATTACCTCTTGCCTCGAACCACGCGCTTACATTGAAGGGGTAGACCAAGGGTGTGAACACGGGGTTATTAACAAAAGGGGGAGCCGTAAGCACGCGGTGGGGTCATTTGTCTATGAGCTGTTAGTTATAGCTTTGGCTCGGCCTAAAATGACAGAAGGTTCAGGACCGAGTTAGAGGTTTTGAAGTCAGCTCCGTTCGCCAAGGAACCTGTTGGTAACAGAAGGAATAGAGCGACGACCCTGCTTGCGACATATGAGTAGGCGGCCATTGTGGCGTCGACCCGGATGTGCTGCAGGTTGGTGCTCGGTGATTCTCACTATCGGGCAGTCACAGATTGCCGCTTCATCACCGCCGGGCCTGTAAGGGGACAAAACAAACGAACGAACAAACAAAGAAAAGGGGGACCATAATCGGTGAACAGCAGGGCGGTGAGTTAGCCAGTTGTGATGAGCTATGATGAGCGACCGGGTTTGATCGCCTTCTAGGAGCACAGAGTAGGTGCCAGGATACTGCTCGGGTTCGCAGATGACTTCCTTGTGCACTCGCGGATGTAGTTGACGAGGGTGTGGAACGGTGACCCAGACTAATTCATCTAGGTGTGAGCTTCGGCTTCCATGGTTGGGGCTTTTGAAGCGCTGGTTCATCCCAGGGGGGCTTGTCTTTATATGAGGCGTTGTGTTGGTGACAGCGTTGACTTGGGTACGCCGTAGGACGTGGTTCCATCCCACTGGAGACTTTTACCGTAGGATCCATCAGGGCCTATAGCCGTGGCATCTGGCTTAGCAAGTTTTCAGCCAGCTGACCGGCCAGTGGCCCGAGGAGAAGCCTAAAAGTCACGGCCTCTCTTCCCCTGTAAACCTCTACACATGCCTCAATACTGTCCAGGGTGGTTGGAACATCCCTGGGGCGACTGAGATGACGATGGGGCCACGGCGCGTTGCTCTGCACCTGTGTCAGTCCCAATGGGTGTACCCTGGGGTTCCAGGATGCGTAGGATACTCTGATGATGGCCAGCAGCAGCAGCTCTGCGGACGGGATCAGCGGTCATCCATTATGCCACGCATGAGATTTGTGGCACACTTGACCTGCAACGAGAGCCGGGAGTGGGATGGGCCAGTAGGCGTTGCCCGTTACCACGTTTAAGTCGGTGGCGTGCCCCCCACTCCATGAGGCTTAG
>NW_005842594.1:824938-825797 GCF_000455745.1 Alligator sinensis | reverse complement strand
GGCGGGAGCACTGGATACATCTTTCCTCCCTCATGGGGGGGCGGGTTTTCTTTCTCTGTCACTTCGAAGGGTGGGCTGGGGGCGTGGCTGTCCGTTGGTGTCACTACGGGGGGCGGGCTGTCTTTTGGCGCCACTCCAGGGGGCGGGGCCGTGGGCGGTGATGCGGCCGGCCCGCCTCCCAGGGGAATTATCGCGCCTTTTTCACTTTCCTCGGAGCCATTTTCTGGCGGCGGCGCCATGCGGCCGGCGCCATTTTCGAGCGTTGGCTCGGAGCCTCCCGCCACCTGCTCCAGTGACTCCATGCTCGCTGTTTGCAATTGCATTTCTAGGTTGGCGTTTTCTCTCAATAACTCCACTACCATTCGAAATAACACGTTTATTATTTTTTCCTTGTTCCATTTTGGGCCTCCCCATTTTGCCGCGTGGCGGCCCTCGGTCTCTAGGTCTTCCCGGAGCTGGCCGAGGACTTCGTAACCACGCAATCCAGGCACTAAATCTGGACAGTTAAACCAGTCCGGTGGGGTGGGTTCCCCTCCTTTCCTCAGGTACTGGGTGCACTGGGCAAACTCTTGAGCGGGGGTCAGATTTTCCGCCTTCTTCGCCTTCACACCCACTAGGGATAGAGTCGGTGTTTCATCCGGGGGCCGATAGCAAACCCGGTCACTGCCCATTACACACCCGAACACCCCGGGAAACAGCTTTGCTCTCCACTCCTTCATGACTGCTCCTTCCCCTTTCACCGAGAAGTAGCCGTCAATGTTCCTTCCATCCCCTCCTACCGCCTGGTGGTAGGCGATATGCGCCCAGAGTTCGTCTGCGTTTTCCACGCGGCAGGTCCCGGTGCGCCAGGGGCAGCACT
>NW_005842594.1:802741-823599 GCF_000455745.1 Alligator sinensis | reverse complement strand
GCCTAGGAAATGACCTGCTGGGTGGCACGGAAGTGGAAAGGGATCTTGAAGTCCTAGTGGACTCCAAGATGAACATGAGTTGGCAGTGTAACAAAGCCATCAGAAAAGCTAATGGCACTTTATTGTGCTGCAGCAGATGCATGACGAACAGATCCAAGGAGGTGATACTTGCCCTCTATTGGGCGCTGGTCAGACCACAGTTGGAATACTGCATGCAGTTTTGGGTGCCACACTTCAAGAGGGATGTGGATAACCTGGAGAGGGTCCAGAGAAGAGCCACTCGTATGGTTAAGGGCTTGCAGGCCAAGCCCTATGGGGAGAGACTGGAGCACCTGGACCTCTTCAGCCTCCACAAGAGAAGGTTGAAAGGCGACCTTGTGGTTGCCTATAAGTTCATCACGGGGGCACAGAAGGGAATTGGTGAGGTTTTATTCACCAAGGCGCCCCCGGGGGTTACAAGAAATAATGGTCACAAGCTAGCAGAGAGCAGATTTAGACTAGACATTAGGAAGAACTTCTTCACAGTTAGAATGGCCAAGGTCTGGAACGGGTTCCCAAGGGAGGTGGTGCTCTCCCCTACCCTGGGGGTCTTCAAGAGGAGGTTGGATATGCATCTAGCTGGGGTCATCTGAAACCAGCACTCTTTTCTGCCTATGCAGGGTGTCAGATTCGATGATCTATTGAGGTCCCTTCTGACCCTAACATGTATAAATCTATGAATCTATGAACAACCAGCAAAACCCTCATGCCCTAGTGTACCTTTGTTTTGGACAATGGCTTATGCTTGTTTTTGGGGCACAAGTTGCTCTTGCTTAAGCTATCCAGTTCCAGAAAATAACTCAACTGTTTCTTACTAACAAAATAGATGAATGGCCATCATTTTGCCAAACCCAGGTTGCACAGGCTAATTCACTAAAAATAGCACTTTATAAAATAATGTCCTTTCTGACACTAGTCATTCAACTGTATTGACTATGTTGATGAAGGCTGGGTCATCTGGCATTCTGTTCTCTACTAAGGACTAATCCTTATCCAGAGGTTTACAAGTCTGTTACTGCCCCTGTGCTAACTGAACTGGCTGAGTCACTTAGTTTAGGCAATAGAGGTTGATGCCTTTAGAATCAGAGGTCCAGGACTCAATCCCTGCTGGCAGTGGCTCCCCTGAAGGCCTGCTGTTAAGTATTCCGGACCTGATCCAGAACACTACTTAACCACATGCTTAGCTTTAAGCAGATGAGTAATCTTGTTGGATTCAAAGGCACTACTTATGTGCTTCAAGTTAAGCACATGCCTAATTGCTGTACTGGATCAAAGCCATAGTGCTTCAGAGGCAGAAATTGATGAAGAACATAAAAATTAAATAGATTTTAAATTACCCTTTCTTGATGTTGTGTTGATTGAGAATGCTTTGCATTATGCTTGGAAATTCACTTGGCCTGATGCAGTGCTTTGCTAGAACATCCGTGGAAATTAGTAGCATGGAAAATTCATCCATCCCAAACAAACATAGTTATGGAGGGAAAAAATCTTGTGTAGTGCTTTTCCTGGTATAGTTTATGCCAATAGGGAAGTTGAAAAAGAGTTTCATAATCCATATTTACACTGGGAGGGTTTACATTACAGTTTACCAGTATTCTTCTACTGACAAATCCTTTTAAGTAGGGAAAAATATTTAGGCAATGATGTTAAGATTGAATTTTATATCACAGTGGCTAGGGACAGACATTCAAAAAGCCTGAGCCTGAATTGATTCAATCTTCGTAGGTTAGTCTAACCTGGCTAGGCTCAGTCAGTTTTGTAACCAGACAGACACCCCAGATATACAGGTACGTGCCTGCAGTGGCTCAGGCTAGATTCCAGGGGGTGCTAGACCAGCCCTCCCTTCCCTGGCACAGGGCTGAGGTGAGGGGGGTGTGGTCAGGCCCCTTCAGGACACTGTGATTAGAGAAGGGTCCTCCCCCTTGATAACAGAGCATTTATCAGCTCTGTTATCAGCATTTAACACCCCATCAGAAAATAAAGCCTCACTCATTAAAAGCTCTTCTTAAACAGCTTTTTCCAAAAGAAAATGCATACCAGCCTCCGGCTTGTTTACTATTCATTCCATCCAGGGAGAGCGCAAAGCAGTTGCAGATGCTTCCTCAGCCTGATGAAGGGTTTTTAAACCCAAAAGCTACTAAGAACATTTTTTCCAACTAGTTAGTTGGTCTAATAAAAGATATCAAATTCATCCAAAGTACCTTGTCTGCCTTTTCCAAAGGAAGGAATGCAGGGACATTAGCATCTGAGTTGTTGATTACCTCCAAAAAGCCTGAAGCAGACGCTGCCCTATGTGCCTTACACAGCATCAGCTAGCATCCCACATGCTGGCTAGAGTCTGTGCTGTTGAAGAGAGAAGGAAGGGATCTCTGCTTAAGCAGCAAGTGGTGAGAGGGAGGGGAGTGGGGCATGGGGAAACCAGCAGACCCTGCTATGCCTGCAAGTCTCTGCAAGAGCTCCAGCCAGGGAGCAGTGAGGAGGGGACAGCTCTGCTGTGGAGCACAGAGCCCCACCCAGCCCAGTGAGCATGCCAGGATGCTGGGGGTTTCTGGTTTAGCTTAAACCAGCGAGGGGTCTGGGACAGACATTGCATAAACCAGTTTGAGCCAAATCAGTTAAGTCTGATACTACATTCAACCAGGTTTATCTCAAATCGGTTTCAGCCATTTTCAAACTGGTTTATGTGCAGTGAACATCTGTTCTGTTACAGGTTTAAACCAGTTTCTGATCACTTAAACCAATTAATGTGTAATGTCTGTCCCCAGCCAGTGAGTGATTACTGTGCATTTATTTAGTACTTGTTTAAGCAAGTACTAAACAAATACACAGTAACTGGCAAATGTCCTTTAAGAGATGCTACTGCTGAGTAGCCTAATAATAGTGTGAAACAGTGTCTTAGCACTCTGCGCTGTAACATACTACTGCACAGTATGATCTGGTTACTGCATAGTCAGCATCTCATGTAGACTCATCCAGTAATTATTAGGGGTATGTGAAATGGGCCCTATTTGTTTCAGATTTGGATTTGGCCCAAATCCCAGTGATTCAATTAATTGATTCGGATGACTGTCCCCAATTCAATTCAGCCGAATCCAAATCTGAAGATTCAATGCCAATTTGGAGAATCAGCGATTCGGCCATAGACACAGCTTTAAATGTTTTTTTCCAGATACCTTGAGGTACCAGGCACAGCTCGTGAATGCTGCAATGCTGGGATGGATGGAACATCCCACAGGAGTGCACCCCTCCCGACCCCCGCATGCTCAGTGGTGAACCTAGAAGTGGTCCAAAAGTACTTCCAGTCCACTACTGGGTCTGCTGGGGAGTACACTGGGGCCCCCCCTGGTACCCTCTACTCGACTTGGCGATAGGCAGCAGGGGGGCCCCCGGCTCCCCCCCCCCCCCCCCCACCCACAAGGCCCCCAGGTCCCGCCCCGGGGCCCCACCCCAAGAGGCCCCAGTTGCCGAGCCGGGTCGGGCACAGGGATCCCCACCAGCAGACCCAGAATTGGACCAGAAGTGCTTCTGGTCCACTTCTGGGTCTGCTGTTGAGCATGCTGGGGACCCCTCCATGCTCCTGTGGGATGCTCCATCTGCCCCAACATCACAGCATTCATAAGCCACCTGGTACCTTGAGGTATGTAGAAAAAACGTTTAAAGCTGTGTCTACGTCCGAATCTCCGAATCTTTCTGAATCAATTTGGAGGGTTCCGATTCAGTTCGGAAAGATTAAAGGGTTTCCTAATTTGATTTGGATTTGGAGATTCAGCCACCGAATTGGGTCTAAATTCTGCCAAATTGAATCAGAGACCGAAGCTTCGCACCGCCCTAGTAATTATACTGGCTTGAATGGTAACTTTATATAAATATAGTTGGTGTGAACAGTTATACGAGAATAAAGATGTCAATTTTTGGCATTGCCACATCCTATAGGATTAAGATACAGATGTAAATCACATTTATACCAGTATAACTGTATCCATACTAGGGAAGTTTATGCTGCTTTAGCTGTTACTTTATACTGTATTTATTTGCATATCACATGCACCTTCCCCCCCCAAAATAGTGATGAATGACAAGGGTGTGTGTCTTAAAGGAGTAAACTGATTTCTACAAGAGACTGGAGGCCCAGGGCCACATAGGGCTGTGGCAGGATTCCCCTTCTCAACCTCAGTACCCGTTCACCTACTGCAAAGCCAACAGCTACTGGATTAACCCTCTCACAGGCCCTGCTGAATTAAGGCGTTTACAATACTGGTCTTCACATAATTAAGCTGTAGCTGTGACAGAGTCAACCTTATAGCTGTTGCAGTAGCAGTGTCTCCTACAGGAGAGGAGAGCCAGTCTGACAAGAGGACTTTGCCCCTGCTTCCCATGGCCTAAGTCTGCAACACCTGCAGTAACAAATGAGACTGTGTGTTCCTCCACTGTCTGTTCCTTTTTTTCAAAAGAAAAAAAAATCCAGAACATATCTCTTTTTGGGGGGAGAAGAGGAGAGAGTGGTGTAAATGCATCAAGTAAATGTGGTAATTAAATAGGTGTCTTTTTTATACATAGGCAAGTCCTAAATAAATAAGGTTGAGAAGGGTGGGGGAGTGGGAGGATGTTAGCAGGGAAGTAGAATGTAGAGAGCTAGCTGACCTTTTATGTCTCAATTTTTGTCTTTTTCCTTTTTTTTTCCTGGAGTGATCATTTTTTACTGAAAAAAATTAATTTGGATTGTAATTTTCCAAGTTTTTTCCCCAATGAAAAAAAGCCTGTGTCTTTTACCAACAATGGTTGTTAAAAATATTTTTTTCTCCTTTTATGATATTAATTGAAAATCTGAATTTTTGGGATGCAAAATTTTGGAACATAAAATATATATTGTTTTAATTATCATGAAAAATAATTTACATTTTCAACTAGATCCATTGGAATATTTCAAAAGAAAGCAATCATAGGGACCAAAACTGAAAACCAGCCATTCCTTTCTATTAGACAGAAGAGAGGAGAGTACAGCAGGGCCTGCTATTCCAAACAAATGGAAAAGGAAGGTATCCATTATTTTCACTTCCCCTCCTGCAACAACAACATGAGAGCAAACATTAACTCACCTGTAAATCACTGCCTAATTTAATTCTTCCATTCCTGGATTATTTTCCAAAGTTTGTGAATGGACTGGATTTGTACAGGAGTGGGGCAAGAAGAAAAAGGATTTGGTTTTAAACTTAATAAGAAAAAAATTATAATAGGGAAAAATAATACTTTTGGACTAGGAATGGATATGTCAAACTTGAGTCCACATTAAATTGGAGAGGCAAGATTAGAAGGTTAGAACAGAACCTCCATCTTTTCCTTGTCTCTAGTGTCACTTTGGCAAGTATAATACCTCCTAGGATGATCCCCCTTATTAAAATGATGATGATGAAGTATAGGCAGAGGAGATTTCAGCACTCCACTACTCAAGGTAAACAAGCTTTTTCCAGTCAGTGCAGTTTGGAAAGCACTGCACCCCAGGTGTCATAGCCCCACTGACTTTAGAGTCAACCCTCCAAAAGAAGAAAAGGGGCCATGAAAAACATATATCATCAACCCATTCATTTATTTTCTGCTAATGTTATCAACTATGAGGCAAGGCTGTCTCTGGCAATAAAATGGAATACAACTGTTTTAAAATCCTGATTAAGGGTAACCATGTCACCATCTGCTTGATTTCCCCATGGTGTAAAATGAGAGGCAAACAATGTAGATTATTTCCATCTGATAAACCTGGAGAGAGCAAGTGCTCTTTGTGTTTTATATACCGGCCTATACACTGAAGAATACCAAATGTATGGGGAATTTCACTCTGCAAATCGGGGTGCAGCATTCAGATACAACTTGTGCCAGACAGTGTAGCAGCTATCTTCACCAAGAGTAGAACATTAACATTTTTCAAACAAAATCTTTTTCCACTGCAAAATGCATTTTCAGTGATGTTAATGTTCCCCCTAAGGAAGTATTTGTTTTAACATTTTTTGACTTTCCAATAGTGGGGATTTGGAGCAGATTTCTTTTTTCTTTTGTGTACCTAGATGGCAGTTTTCTAGTTGTGTACATAGGTTTTTGGCACTTTCTTTTGCACTATGGGTGCCTAAGTATGCATAAATAGGCAGAGCATGTGCAGTAAGCTATATGCTGGCCAGGCACATACATAGCTATATACGTGCATACCTGAGCCTAAGTCCCAGAAAAAAAAGTGGGATCCTTCCACATTTTATCCCCAATAAAGGTGTGGTGAGGACACGTGCCCAAGAATTTGAAGATCCTTTTTTTAAGTTCCCCTCACCCAGAGGTGGTTTAAACCTGTATTGCATTGATTTCCTAGCATGGTTCTCTAATTACCAAACCACCTAGGCATTATCTAGATGACTCACTACCCCTACTTTTGAAGCTGAGCCACTTCCCCTCTCATTTACTAGTCATTGGATATAGAGCAGTGCAATGTGTACACCTGACGAAGCAAAACTTTTGGATAGAGTAAGATAAATCTTAAAATACACACATAAGGCTAAGTACAGCATTCAAAAAACCCAAGGTGTAAGCGCTTTACCTTTTGAGCTTCAGTCTAAGCACTCAAGGTTAGGTCAGAAGCAAATAGTACAAATATTAGTCCATCAGTGGAGTAAGACTTGAAGCTTGTCTGCACAGGCCAAGTGTAACATGTAGGGAGCACTGTCTCACACCTCCCAGCACGCCCCATGTGCTCCCTGGGCTGCTGAAGACTCCCAGATAGAGCCAAATGGTAAAGCCACCACTGACTGGCTGCTGGCAGAGGGCTGGGAGCATGGTGGCCTGTGCTCATCAGGACTTCCACATGCCTTTGTTTCCCACTTTACACATCCGAGCAAGTAGGGAAACCCAGAAACTGCAGTAGGTCCTACTGGCTGCCCTGTCTGAGTCTTGCTGAAGGCTACAGGACATCACAGCCTCCTACCTGGACCTCATGAAGCAGTGATTTGTCATGCCATGCACTTTCATGGTCATGAGCCACCAGTCAGCTGTCCCATGCATGGCTACCCAGCACACCCTGCACCTGCCAAATGTGTGCATTTCTCAAATTCCTGGATCCTTTTTGTGTGTGGGGTGGAGGGGGTGCACACAGACACACACAGAAAACCCAGGCATCCAGGATGGACACACACATGCACACCCAGAACCCAATTGTCTGGGACTTGGACACATGGACACAGAACCCAAGCATCAAGGCACGTGCACGCACGTGCACACACACACACAACCCAGGCACGCAGGGTGCACATAGACACACGCAGCCAGACATCCAGGGTGCGCACACACACACACACACACACACACACACCACCTGTGTCTGAAGTACAACTGGGCCACCAACTTTCACATCACCGATAAAGATGATGCCTGCCTCTTGCACAACTCCCTAGTTCTCAGCTGTTGGACAGAGGTTGTTACACTCCCGAGGTCCCCAATTTTGTCATCAGCAATGTAAATACCTTATTGGAGGCCCAGCCTACCCGCTTCTGCCCTGGCTTATGAAGCCCCTATAGAGGCAGCTAGACTGCTGGAAGGAGCACTTCAACTATGGACCAGGCATAGCACCATGTGATCTGCCATTTTTACAGCATTCTATGTTTCCTGACCATCTGTTCAGATACAGCTGTAGGGCACCTTCTGCATGCTTACCATGCAATAAGTATAATGTCTGTACTGGCCTAAAGCTCCAGGTTAGAACCCAGGGAACCTTTCCTTCCTTTCCAACATTCACATCACTGCACCACACACCCTCTGACCTACTCTTGTCCTCCTTGTTTTACATATATCCCTTTTTTGGCTGACCATAGGACCAGCTTCAAAAGGAACACTATTGATGTGATTTAGGTGTGCTCTGAGCATGTCTTACAGATTAGGTCCCCCCAGGGATTTTTATGCCTCCCTAGCACCAAACTAAATCATAACAGATTTTAGGCGGGAAGTAGGTGCCTAACTGGATTGCTTCTGCGTTTTTAAACAAACCTCAATATACATAGGACTTTAGGGAACTTTGCATTCTAACATGAAAGAGCCACCTGAACCCAGGCACCTTCTGAGTGTTGTGGTTGTTGGGCAAAGATTAAATCACTTTTTAAAATTTATGTGCCTGTATTCCACATATGTCCTGTTTAGGTGCCTGTGAGACCAAATTGCCTGAAGTGACTAAATTTCCTTTACAATGAAAATTCCATTTCTTAACAAGGTGTAAATGAAAAGGTGACAGATGATCAGTACAAGCACAAGACAAACAGGCTTGGATCCAGTCCTCTAGGAGGGACCCCAACACAACAAAAGGACCATGCTGTACTGAATCCCTGCATGGTGAATGCTACTTCTTTCTTCCACTTTCCAAAAGTGTACTCCAGCATTCCCTGAAGAT
The DNA here is from genome assembly GCF_000455745.1 of Alligator sinensis. Taxonomy (NCBI): domain Eukaryota; kingdom Metazoa; phylum Chordata; order Crocodylia; family Alligatoridae; genus Alligator; species Alligator sinensis. Next base: position 815,150 of record NW_005842594.1, on the reverse strand, counting down.
GTCCTTCTACATGGACCTCCAGATGCAAGTTGTATTGCCAGTAGGCTGGCACCCACCATGAGGCATGGCTTCCTTGATCCATGCACTCTATCCTAATCCCCCTCCCCCCTTTGGTTTCTAACCATGTGTCAGTAATCTATCCTGTGAAGTGGGATTCTGGTCTAGGAGGAAGCTCATTCTAGATTGCTCCCCCTGGCCTGGGAGCAGGCCTGGGAGTTAGTCTAGGGTTCAGTCCTACCTTTGGTTATTAGACATGTAGTGATTAGCACAAGAGACTTCTGATCTCAGGTGTGGTGCTACTATAATATGTAAAAAGTAAATAATGTGTTTGGTATAAGAGATTTTGGGCTCTGACTTCTTAGAAATATAAGAGCTAAGTTTAGAATTTGTATTCAAGGACAAATCCTAACCCTAATTTTGGGAGCGTTTGAAACTGGCATGATGATCCAGGCCCTTGACTAATTTGTAAAGTCAAACCTCTATCTGTTCCAACAGAAAAGATTCCACATTCCACACCCTAAAGGCAATAGTTTACTACCTGAAGAAATCAAATTCAGGTTCAGTTTTTGTTCAGTTCAGTGATGATTAACAAAACTGTGTATGCTGAGCAGAAAACAAAGAAGAAATTGGAGCCAAAGAACCTGACAGCCAATGAACAAGCACCTGAAGGAAGCGAGAAGGGCAGCTGCTAGCAAGAAAAGTTTTGTCCCCTTCATTACTGACTTAAGGAAAACTATTGAAGCAGATGGTAGAAGGGGAAATGGCTGAGTGGAGCTCTCAAATACAAGCTTCTCAAGGAATGGGATTTTGCCTTTAGGAATGGAAAGGCAAAATTCTTTTTGGAGCCACATGAGAAATACCAGCTCTGAAAGTCTGACTGCCCACCACTGCCCACTGTCTGAGAGATCTGAGAATGGAAAATTAGTAGAATACTAGAGTCAAAGTCTCATAAGTGGTTCTAAAAACTCCATAACCACCTGTCACTTGGGGCAACATTGTAAACCCCTTAAATGCACTGAAGAGTGCAGTAGGACCTTACACTATGTATGTAGTCTCCCTGCAGACTGTGAGCATGTTCATTGTAACGAAGTGAAGGAAAACTCTCCCAAGTTTTCAACAGGAGAAGACTCACCAGTCAGCTGGAGCTGACATCAGGAACAAACCAGCAGCTGAAATGATTTACCAGCAGCTGTTTCATCAAGCTTGGTCCCACCCATGGTAACGCAGGTATTTCTGGCTTGCTGCCAGGGCCAGGAGATGAATGCTGGACACAAGCAAAGAGCCAGGAGCATCAGTACACTGGCAAAGAGGCTTTGGAGCCCAGGGCACTGAAGGAAACATGCCTTGAGAGTCTGGATGGGCTCTACTAGTTCAAGCACCACCAAGAAGGCTGCAGGACCAGGGACTGCAGGCAACACTAGCTGGGCAACATGCTGAGGGATGATGCAATCAGGAGCACTAGTGCCATCTTCCTAAGGTTCTGGTTTATGGTTACTTTCATTTTTACCTTTGTTTTCTTCTCTGTGCTTTGGTGCTGAGCCTGGGGAGCAGGGCTATAGCCAGGGAGAAAAGGAAGGAAAGAAGCCACGCCAGTGAAAACATGCCGGCAGGGTGTACTGGCTTTAAGACCAGCCAGAGTGGAGAAAGGGTAGCAGGTGGACAGACCTGCCATGCTGGGAAAGTGGCAGGTGCCACCCAAGCTTTGATTGTCAGATGCCAAAGCATCCAAGGCTGAACACTGCTCCAGCTGGGGTAAAGGAACCCAGAAAGGCCCACCTAGTTCTTTCTTTTCAGTCTTTTTATTTTTCTTTTCCAAGAGCCGCATGCCTGGGACCAGTCGGTTGCTTTAAGGACCCAGTGATATTGAGGTCCATGAACACACCCAGAGATAACATTAGCTCTAGGGGCCCTGACTTGCCTGAAGTTCTCTTCAACATCTGAGTTGTTATTCTTCGTTTTCTGCCCATTAAACTGTGATCAAGCTGTAGAAGGACCAGCTCATTCACAGCTGTGAGAGGCCAGGCTCAACAGAAACATGGATCCATGGGGTGAAGGACAGAAGGGGATTGCCAACTGAGAGACAAGGGTGCAACAGAAGCAGTGACACCTGGATGGAGCTAGGATGGGGTGTAGGGGGGGTTGGAGCCCCAAAGAAGAACTGGACCCAACACATCCAGAATTATACGCAGAGGAAATTGGACACATCCCAACTAAAACTACTTCAACAAAAAGACATGACAAGCGAGAATTGGGCAATCTCCACTGTGTGTAAGACTGGGTGAGTCCATGCACTCAGCACAGACACACAGGGTGCAGGGCCCTGCGGCCCTACCTTATACTGTGCCAACACTCATGACATGAGCTGAGACTCAGTTTGGCAAATAAAATTGCATTCTGACCCATTATTACTCCTGTCTCTGATCAGTGCATGATGCCATTCTCCACCTCTCATTTGTTAATTTTTCCAGCAAGCTCCAGTTTCCTCTCATGATCTCTCTCAATCTTGGGAGATGGTCCTAAAAACCATCTGCAAAAGCATCTTCTTACCATTTTTCAAAAATTTACTTCAACTCTCCTTCGCCATTATACCTACAAAAGCTTGACAGTAGTTAGGCTTTCAGGCCCCTGGCAGGGTGCAGACACAAGTGATAATTTTTGCCTGATCTGGCCACAGAAAGCAATTTATAACTGTGACCAAACTCAAGTGCATGGCTGCAGACAGCTTCAAAAATGGCTGATCAAGTGAAAATCTAACACCTCATTGCTTGAGGTATCAGATAAAGATGTTTCAAAATGTAGCATCTGTGAAGAAATCATCCTCGGTCTGCCTGTCCTCTGTAAGGGGACAGCCCAACCCCCTCTGTCTCCTCTTCACACTGCCTGGTTGCTTTGGCAACCAAGCCTGATCACCTAAGGGGAGTTGGGCTGTAGACTTCTTTTGTCCTAGTTTCCTGCCAAGATACCTGTGGAAACAACCTATATGACCCTGCTCCCTCCACCTAAGGATACTGATAACTTTTAAAATAATTGGTCTGCATCATGTAGCCCGTGTTTCTGGTTGGGACGTACGGATGAGGTCACAAAACTTTTAAAAGGGGTCGGGGTGTAGGTTGTAGCCGTGTTGGTCTAAGGACATAGGGAGACAAGGTTCTTAGGGTAAATCTGATATCTTTTATTAGACCAACTCAAATAGCTGGAAAAATTCTTCTTAGCAAGCTTTCAGGTTTAAACACTTTTCATCAGTCTGAGGAAGCATCTGTAGTTGGTGTGTGCTCTTCCTGGATTGAATAAATAGTAAAGTAAAAAACTACTATTCATTCCAGCCAGGAAAAGCGCACAACTGCAGATGCTTCCTGAGCCTGATGAAAGGTATTTAACCCGAAAGCTTGCTAAGAAGAATTTTTCAAACTATTTGAATTGGCCTAATAAAAGATATCAGATTTACCCAAAGAACCTTGTCTGCTTAAAAGGGGTCATTCCTTTTTGGAGGAGGTCAGTCTTTTTGGGACACTGAAACAAGCAATAAGCCTCCAGATCTCCATTGGTCTCTGGATGAACATGTGAGTAACTTATCTGAAATTTAGCCAGTAATTTAGGATTAAGCGAACTACATGCATATCAAAAGGGCCAACAGTTTTTCTCAAGTAGGTTTTCTTTCAATTTTCCATTGCTTTGTATTCCTTCCTCACTCTCTCCCTCTTTGATCAATAAAGCTATCTGTTATAGCATGCCTTGATATAAATGCTTATGAGAGTGAGACTAGCCTTTAAAGCCCTTTTTGCTTAGTTGGCTAAGGTGGACATGGCTTTCAAATTTCCTCCCATATAGGAGGCTACTTGTGAATTGGATGAGGGGGTGGAAAACACCTTGTCCAAGTTTGCTGATGACACCAAGATGTGGGGAGAGGTAGGCATGCTCAAAGGGAGAGAGAGGCTGCAATTAGATTTAGACAGACTACAGAAGTGGGTGGATGGTAATAGGATGGGCTTCAATGTAGATAAATGCAGGGTGCTGCACCTGGGGAGAAGGAATTGTCGTGGAAACACACGCAGCATACTTTTGGGTCAGGTCAGCAGAAGCTTTTATTCAAAAGAAACTATAGCTGTAGGGGGGATTCCAAAGTGACATGGATTTCCCAAGCACTTGGAAGGGGTCCCCCCCCAAGAGCAAAATCAGGAGGCTTATATACTTTTTAACAGTTGCTTACAACTCACGTGATCATATAGTGAAATTAGCATGAAAAGCGGCTATAATATTATTTTATTATTTCTTTGCTGTAATCAGGATGGGAACTAATGGGGGAGGCGAGGTTAGTTCACAAACCTCCTTCTTGCACCTGCAAATCAGAGTTGTACATACTTTTTGCTATCTTCAAGGCCGCGGTGAGCGAAGCAGTTGCAGAGGAGTTACAAAGAACAAACACTTTCTCTTATCTGTTCTACTATACAGAGCCAGCAATTCTCCACAAAGCGGTTATGTCATCTTATAACTAAAATAGTCAAAGTTTAAGGCATATATTTTTTCTGATTCCACAGTCCCCCCCCTTTGAGACTATTTAGTCTCACTGAAAAAAAGTGGGATTTTTTCAGCCCCCCCAGAGAGAGTGGGGCAGGTGGATTGGAGCCCCCCTGAGGCAGGGTGGCTTCAATTCACCTATCTCACCCTTCAGTACCAGCTGGAGAACCCCAAGAACAATCTCCCTCCACTGCCTTACCCCTCCCATTCTCAGAACAGTGATCACTGGCAAAGAGCGTGGCCATTGCTATGGGAACCTGGCTGCAGAGGCAGCTAGATTCCTCTTCCCCCTGCCCCCCACCCCCACCCACAAACCAACACTGGACTTCTGTTTGGTCTGGGGTAAAGTTGTAACTCAGAACACTTTGCAGGAATTGTTCTGAGTTACAGCTGGGAGCTGCACTTCTCTCTGCACCCATAATATTGTGACTGAGATCTGAGGAATTTTATGTCTGGTGCCAAAAATCACATGTCTTGCTATGGCACATATGCATGGAAAGATGCACATTTTTGGTATTGGACAGAAACTTCTTCAGATCATGATCATGTGATTGCACAGGCTGAACTAGCCAACATGGATTTGGAGCTGCCCCAAGCCCAATCCTGGGGACCAGGCAGAGGGTGGCAGTGTCCCAGACCCCAAGGGCTTCCCCCTGACCAATTGTGATGATCAACTGATTGTCTGGATTGGACAGAGGGCATCCCCAGGTCCAGGACACATGCCATGTGTTCAATTATGGCACACTACAACTAGCTACAAAGATGCGCTACATTTAATTTAATTTTATATGGAACATCTTTGTGGCTGGTTTGCCATTTTATTTTACCATAAATTGGCTGAATTTGTAGCATGTTACAATTTATGGTGTGATTAACATGTCAATTGTGCAATAAATATAACATCTGCCAGGGTCCCCAGTGTGCTAAGGCCTCCACCTATCATACTGACCAATATTGGCTTGCTGTTCCCCTGTATTTCACCCTCTGTATGCTCCCATCTATTTTGTCTTGGACTGTGAATTCTCTGGGGTTTCACAGCAGATCACTGACAGAGCCAAGAAGAGAAGTTAGCTCTTTTGATCATTGGGTTTTGCCCACAAGAACATACTACCTAGACTGTTGTGAATAGAATTACTCAGAGTGACTGCAAAATGAAGCTCGGGATTCCTTTTCTGAGAAATTCATGATCCAAGCATAATACATCAGATTAACATAGCTAACTGTCTTTCTCTACTTCTAGTGTCAGTATAAAATCAAGTGTTGAGCTGTATTAATTTACACATTAAGCAAACATCGAACATATTCAATGTATGGATGCAGGGATATTATGAACTCTCCTGCAGATTTCTTTTCTTCATAAATGCCTACAGAAAGTACTTCTAATAATTGGCAATACAGATGAGGTACTAATACACACAGGGAGCATCTATACATACAGTGGACTGTGCAGTTGTTATTGTGCAGTCATTTAGTACTTGCTTAAGCTGGCGTTACTATGCAATCCTGTTGCAGCATGATTATTTTCAGTTGCTTCTGCACAGTAGTTTCACCATCACAGTTCATGCCCAGTGATGCTACATTGTCATAGCAATGAGCTACAGTGCAGTTACTTGTTGTTACGGTAACATAGTATTTCATGTAGACACACCCACAGAGTAGAAGTGGCAAAAAAATCAGTGGCCTACAGTCAGTAGCATAACTAAGGATGGGGACCGGGGCTCCAGCCCTGGTTGCAGATTTGTGGGGGTGCAAAAATAGTAGCTGCTATCACTGCTGCTGTTGCTCCATGTGCCACTGCTGCCCAAGGCAGAAAACTGCCCTCTGCATAGAATACTGCTGTCTCCCGGTCATTGGCAATGCATAGGGGGTGCAAGCAGGTGCACGTGCACCCCCTGAGATTGGCAGTGAACCCCCTGTGAAAAGCATTGCCGACACTGCCAGTGGTGCCTGCAGGCAGTCGCCAATTGCCACCCCGCACCCACCCCCCGCCACTGACACTGCCGATAGCATCTGTGGGTGGTCCCTGATCACCGCTGGCTGCCACCAATGCTGCCATCTGCAGATGGTCACTGACCGTGGGTCAGTGCTCACCACCCCCCCATCCCACTGCTGACACTGCTGCAGCCAGCTGTAGGAGCTCACCACTGACTGCCACCAGACCCCCACCGCTGACACCGCCACTACTGCCTGAGGCCGGGCACCATGCCCCCCAGCCTCCAGGGGCATGCATCATTCATGCTCCCAGTTTCCATTTGATCACAATGCTTCAGCATTCATGCCATAATTATCTAGATCCTGGAGTCCTGTAAGCAGAGAAGCCCCAAATTAGTCTTGAGATAGTCAAGTTCTCATTGTACAGGTAAGCACTGTTTTAATATGTATCCACAGTGCCAGTCCCCGAGCTTGTGTCTTGTTGGCATTCCAGACAGTCCAACACCAGAATTACCTGTTAAAGAAATCAGGTTTCATTTCTCCCCACTCCCCACTTTACAAGCGATACATTTGCTCTATACAAGCCATGAAAATACAGTAAATTCAAAACTAGAAACTTTAATTCTAGTGAACTGAAGCATTAACTCCTGCATACAGCCCAGTATGAGACCTTATAGAGAAACCCAATTAGGAGTTGGCTGAGGAATCTTTATTTGATAAATAACTCAGCAGAGCCATGCTGGGGTGGTGAGGGAACATTACGCCAAAAAAGAAGGATGGTCAAAAAACGATAACTAAGGTTTGAACTAGTCTCATCTGAATTTTACTAGTAAATCCTGTCCTAGTAACCAGCCATGGGGAATAAAGGCAATGCCAAAATGAGAAATATACATCAAGGATAAAGCATTTGCAGACAGCTTTTAGCAAGAACCTGTTTCTTCAAGCAAAACTTGTTCATTTAATAGGTCTCTGGCTATAGAGTTTCTTTATAGAGGGCAGCACCAAGCTTCAGGCCTGGCCCTTCACACCTTGCACACTCAAAACACCCGCTGCCTTCTAGACAGCAGCTTTGAAATCCAAACCTCCTTCCAGATTTTATTTTGCACATGCAGCAGGCATCACAGTATCAGTATCAATAGAAATTATGAATACTTCAGAAATGTGAGGATTGAGTCCATAATATGAAACTCGGTCCACAGATGGGAGCTGATACACAGATAAGTAAAGAAACAAAATTAGAAAGAGCAGTAAAACTGCTATGGAAATGATGGTCATTAATCATTCAAGAGAAAACAGTGGAAAAACTAGGAATACACCAAAGAAAAACATGGGTAGAAGGTGTAAAAGATTAAATGTAGCAGTCAATAGATACCATCAAACAAAACTGTAGCTGTGGCATACCTATTAAAAATAACTTAGGGCCAGGTTTTATAAGCAAGTTTGGAATAGCTTTTTATCAGGAAATGCTGAGTTCTTGAAAGTAAATCTTTTTGGAGAAACCTATCCATTTTGATAAAATATTTTTGGGAGAAGAAAAAGAAACATAGTACGTTACAGAGGAGATGCAAACACAGCTGGGTCTCCCATGGAGTCTTTGCTTTTGTTCACTCTTATTATAGCCCCAAAATGCATCAAATAGGCTAAAAGGATATGGCTGCTTTTTGTGTAGTGAATAAATCTTACAAAGATCTGTTTACATGAAAGAATTGAAAGATAAGATAATAATCAGAAATTTCTCCAGATTTAGGGAGTCTGTAAATTGATACTGGAAATCTTGCAGACACGTTTTCTAGAGACTGTAGCCACTTCCACTTCTGATTAAACTGATGATATCCTGCCAATAGCCTCCTTTGCAGTATTTTTGCCTTTCTTTTTTTTCAGACCTGGCATAGAGACAGAAGCTCAGCATGATGAGAAAATGAAAAGAAAAAGCCAGCAAATTTTTCAGGGTTCAGGACTGGGCGTTGGTTTGAAATAAACATTGACTCAAGTTTTGAGTTGTTTATAACTAGAGTTTTGCTATAAGCCTAGTTCTAGTTCAGCTTTGAGACAAAGGTTTGGGTCAGTCTTGTAGTTTTAATCTTATTTTTCATTGTTTTTGGCTCACTTCCATTTAAATGGGACTTACTGGCAATGTGTCATCCTGAAGTTGATATACAACAGAAGCACCTTTTTAAAAGGGTAATAAACACAAGTGAGCGAGAGAGAGTCTTGGCTTTCAATTACCAATAGGAAATGGAGGACTACATCTGAATCCCCAAACTGTTGTTTTTAAAAACCCTTCTAAGCACCTTTTCATCTGTCAAATGGTTTGGGGTGAGAAGGCCAGATGTGTGAATCCCAGATAGGGGAGCAGTGCAGGGGTCAGGAGGTAAAGCAAAACTGTGCTAGGAAAGGCTTTCATTTTGCAATACTCAGAGTAACATGAACAATGGAAAGAATGTAAAACCACTTAATAATTTGATAGAAAGTCTGGATTGAGCCAAGGCCGTGGCTGCCCAGCCCCGTGAGGGCACTGGATGCATCTACATGCTCACCCCACTGTGCATTTGGTACCGCACAGTCATTTTGTACTTGCTTTCGCTCCTTTAGCACCTTACTTTTAACACTCGTTTTAGCAAGTAATAAACAACTGTGCAGTACCTGCACAGTAACCAGTACTAACCTGGCATCATGGTTAGTGCCTGCTGACACTAAGTTGCCATAGTGACAGGCTACATCACTGTAGACGCACCCACTGTGACCTGGACTGGCAAGTTACAATTTGGGTCCTTCTTTGGCTTTTATCCTTTTCTTTCATGGGTTACTTAAAGTATGAAATATTTCAAACCCGATTTGAGTCTACTGTGCAGCAACTTGTTGAAGGGATGTGCTTTATCCCCTGAGGAAAGGACCTGGAGGACACTCAACAAGCAGTAACAATTACTTGTGCACTCTGGAAGACAACCACCACTAAAGGAGAGGAGAGGGTACAAAGGATGCCATGGTGAGCCTGGGAGTGCCGTGGAACACCGGGCCTGCCTGACAAGCAGAGGGGAGAGTCCTTGACCCCTCAGTGGCACACCTTGACTGGAAGCTCTAATTGAGTTGTTCACTCACATTGCTAGAGCAGGTCAAAATCTTTCCAAGAAAAGTTTCTGTAGTCCAAAAATTTGGTTTGAAGACACAGGTATTTTTCGTGGCAATATCTTGAAATGCTCAAAATGTTGTGTTTTCTTCCAGCATTTCTTGTTTGTTTGCTTTGAAATTATGATGTAAATTACAGGTTCACATTTACCGTTTTTCCAAATATTTTTCTACAAAAAACAAGCAAGGATTAAAAGAATAAAGGGATTTTATGGGAAAGGGGGACAAGAAAACGACCTCTTTTCATTTTTTTCATTTCTCAATTATTATTTTTTTACTATTGGGGGAAAAAGGGGGCAACATGTTTTAAAACTAGAGAAAGGGGGGACTTTATTAACAAAAGTGAAATGAAATAAAATGAGACATGGAAACACATTTTTTTAAATATCCCCAGAGATATTTGGCATAAATTATAACTATCTTAGAAACCATATTCACTAGTACAGCATCTCATTTTCTTCAAGATATTAATCTTAATTTTCTTCAAGATATTAATCTTTCCTACAGCCCTGCAAAGCAGGTAAATGTTATAATTCCTAGTTTGCTGATGGATAAATGAGGCACAGAGGTGCCAAGAGACTTGCCCAAAGTACTACCAGAAATCAGTGGAGGTAGAAAAATTTGAACCAAGATTCCCAATTCTTTTCTGAGGCCCTAATCAACAGCAGGCAGCTCTTACTTTCTAGAAAAGATGGATGAATTGTAACAGTAGTCACCGGAGTGAGCAAATATATATCCTCCTATCTGTCAGATGCAGTTTTCAGCACCAGGAGGTGGAAAAAAAAATTCTTAACCTGCAAACTCAGCACTCAGATTTTGGACACTACTGAGAGGCAGTAAACATGCCACTCTACTGCAACATAGGGTAGAATGATTGTAGTCCAAGTGAAGTGGTATCAGTCAAGACAAGATAGAATTCTAACTTTCTGTTACTGTATAGCAGATATGTCTGCTCCCTTCCTATGTGGGTATGTTATTAATACCATTATATTCTCTTAGAGCATATTATGTTCTATAAACCTTTGAGTGTTTTCACTGTGACACTAAGGCTAATAGGAGAAAAAAATGCTTATTTCAACTTGACATTTTCAAGTCTTTATCTCTCTTTGTTCCATAAATATAGGTGTGTTAAATTTTGTAGGAAAGAGCATGCTCCTGAAAGTTGAGTTTCTGAGCACTTGGGAAAAGCAGAAGCGTAATGCAGCCTATGCATCATTTGTATTCCCAGAGACAAGGTGAAAGTATATTTCTGAGGGCATCTGCTCCTCAGGTTTTTAATAATTCTTGGCAGTCACGAAGAAAATATTTTCCAGTGTGGGAGTACAGATGTGATGCAGTGTAGATCCTATTTCCCTTATTGCCTCAACTGTATAAATATAAGGATTGAAAGGCACAGGGGTGATGAATAGCAGATTGTCCAAGTAGGAACTTATAAAATGCTTTCTTATGAAAAAAACACATAATAAAAGTGAGTTGCATAATGGAACTGAGGTGTCCATATGTTAGGGTGCTGGTACACACCACGGTGTTTAATTCTCATTAACTTAACAAGCATTAAAAATATTAAACTGGTTTACTTTGGCACATCGGGTTTGTGTTTACATGCACCAGGCTTTCGAATGAATTAAGTCCTGTGTGCAATTCCCAGCAAATTCCAGCAGGGGGAGCCAAATATCAGTCTGCCCCTGGTTATGTCTTTCCTAATGATTTACAGCAGGAGGCGCCTGCTTGCCAGTAAACCAGCCTCTAGTGTCCCCACCCCTCACCAGGTGTCTCATGCTAAGCCGTCCCCAACCCCCACAAGCCATGGTCACCCCAAAACCCTGCCACTTGCACCCCACTTTCACCCTACCTAGGCTCCATCCAGTCTCCAGTAGGCAACCCCGTGGCTATGCCAAGCTGTGTGCATCATCCACCCCCCCCTCCTTCACTCCCCCATGTTAGGAAGTAATGTAAATTTTGACAGGGAGCAAACTCCCAGGCCCAGTTACAGTACCAGCCTGCCCACCTGTCTTTGGGCAAGCTGCCCAGCTTACTCACCTGACATGCCTTATTGTAAATTAAAGATGTTAATAAGGTGGGAAGCTGCCTTCTGTCCAAGGGTGGTAAACACAAGACTCCTACCTTCCTCTATCATGTCCCATGCCTCGGAGATGTTCCCGTGAGTTGTCCTATGCTCCAGCCTGAGGCCAGTCCCAACTCAGCAGTGTTAGGCCTCTTTCATACTGCCCTGTACAGGGCCTCACGCATACTGCCTCCCTCTCACTGGGGCCTCTAGCACTCTGCCTGCTCTCATCAGACCTCTTCCATACATACCCCATTCTGGGCCTCATTCACCCTGCCCTGTTCCCTTGAGCGACCCCGGAAAGCCAACAGGCTTAACTCTGCATGCGTCAGCTAACCCTGGCACAGCCTCTCAGGCCTCTCCTGCAACCCTCATCTGAGTGGTGGCTGGGCGATTAGCCAAATATTGGGCTAACTCCTCCCTTGGTCCCTCTCCAAGTAACACTGCCCACTAGCTCTCAACTTGGGACCAGTGACTCACCCCTGTCACTCATGTCTCTCGCTCTCTCTGCCACCTCACTTGGCCTCAGGCCCACTTGTGGCCTCAGGCACCGTATGGTTTACCTGGACCACTCTGCCCCTTTCTCCCAGGGACCCAACACACTTTCCCTTTGGCCAGGACCCCAACACACTCACCCCTCAGCAAGGGCCTCAACTCTCATCTTGCCCCCTCCTGGGGCTCCAGTGTCTTACACTCCAACAGGCGCGGGTGCCCCTCACTCAGGTATGCCTTGCCCCACTATTCTCCCCTGGGCTCAGGTGCCCCTCCTTG
>NW_005842594.1:784224-802698 GCF_000455745.1 Alligator sinensis | reverse complement strand
TTCCTGGCCTGCTACTCTCCAGAGTCTTACACTCCCACAGGCTCAGGTGCCTCTCATGGGCGTGCCTGGTCCCACTACAATCCCCAGGGTCTCTCACCCCTATGGGATCAGGTGCTCCACATAGGCGTGCCAGTGTGGCCAGGCCCCACTACCCACTGTCAGGGGTCTTACACCCCTATGGGCTCAGGTGCCTCACATGGGCATACCTGGCCCCACTCCTCTCCTGTCTTATAACCCACCAAAATGGTGGGGGCTTGGGTTAAGGTACCCCTACCCACCTTTCACTGGGGAGGTAACTGGGGACTGTTCTACCACAAACAGCCCCGCAAGGCTACCCTTCCCTGGCAGGGTGCAGTTTCAGGTCATGCCCAGGACCAAGAGCCTCCAGCCATCCCCTTATCTCCTTCTCTTACCTCCGAAGTGTTCCTTGAGCAGCAGGGTAGCTGGGTAGTGCTGCTCCCTCGCTGCTGGCAGCAAACTGCTCCCTCAGCCCTGAGAGGCAGGATATTAAAATGGCTGCCTCATCAGGGCAGGCCTGCACTTGTCTGCTGCCTGCTCTCCTCCTTAAACTGGCAGGTACCAAAGGTGCTCTGCCACTCACCTTCCACCTTAATATGTTTCCCAAGGGAGGGGGTGGTTTCCCAGTGGCTCATCAAGCAAGCTCCCTAGCAGCCTGCAACAGCCCCTTAAGTGGCAAGCATCCCTCTGGTGCTCCACCACACACCTTTCCCCTTACAACGACTCCTCAGGGGTCTCTCCAGGCTGCCCTCCATGCAGGCACTTCTCCCACCTGCTGCAGCCCACCCTAAGTGGCAAGCACTTCAATTGTGCTTCACCAGAAAATGTACGTATGATTTTTTTAAACTGTATTTATCATATCAGAAATATATGGGGGTGAGAGTAGTGGGTGCCACCCTGGCTGATTGATGATTGTGGCTGTTGGTGGTGGCGGTGGGTGAGGTGGACCAGTGGGTGGTGTTGTGTTGCCAAAACAGATGTGTGCCATGAACATTTATTACAAAACTAACAGCGTAGTATTAGTATGGTGTGTGGCAGGTAGAGGTGTGGGGGGCATGAAATCCAAAAGTTGTTAGTTTTCTGGGTTTTAGGACTACATTTCCCAGCATTCCCCAGCTACCCAGGCTTGGAACAGTTTCCATGGGGACCCCTCACAGGGGCTGCTTCTCCCACTCCCCTTCCCTGCCTATGTGACACTGTGAATACCTGCAGCCTTGTGTGTTTGTGTAGCATAGCACACTGTTTTGTGAAATGTTGGAGTATCGTGAAATGTTGTTGAAATGGTGGAGTGTTGGTGAGGTTGGGCTTGGGGTTGAATATTGACTTCGCCCCCTCCCCCTCCCCCAATCTTTCCCAGTATAATGGTGCAGTAAATGGAGACCATTTCTTTACTCCAAAAAGTGTTCTTTGCAGTTTTGCAGTTTCATATGGAATTTGGGAATGAAGTGGCTGTAGGAAGATTTTGGTCCTCCCTCCCAATAACCTAGGCAAGCAAACCCCATTCTCCACCTACCTCCCCACCCCCTGTCCACACACACATGTAAACTGGACTCCTGCAGGATGCTCATGCCACTCACTCCCCATCCACCCCTCACCTCCCCCCAGCCAGTGAGAGGTCTAATTAACCCTTTTGCAGGACATGATCCAGGCTGGCTAGGTGGTGTTGGGTAATGAGTTGCTCCTCGGACCCCACTTGAACCAATGCCAGCCTTCAAACAATAACTCCCTACCCCAGTTCACGTCCCCTCATGCCCTGCTCATCCTCCACCCCATCCCTTCCCCCCACACACCCCTGCAGACAGACATAGATGTTTATGTTATAAATAGTAAAATAATGTATTTTATTCAAGAACAACCATTGCTGTTGTTGGCAGCGTTCATAATATGTGCTGCCAGGCAATCCTGAACAAGAACTGCGCAACCTGCTTCCCCTTGTGGATGTGTCCCCATTCCCTGCACTGCTGCCCATCTGCATCTCTGACTGGCCACTGCCTATTGTGTTTCATCAGCCCATGACTGGCAGAAAACCTCTCTGCAGGTCTCACAGAAGTATGCAGGCTGCTACTATAAAGGCCATGATGTTTTCTGGCTCCAGCTCTAGCTGGCAGTTAAGCACCCTCCATTGTGCTTTCAGTCAGCCAAACGCACATTCAACAGCCATCCTGCATTTGCTCCAATGGAAGTTGAAAACCAGCTTCTGCAGGTCCATAATATTCCCTCCATAAGGCTGCATGAGCCAGGGCTTGAGGGGGTAAGCAGGGTCCATTATAATAAGGGGGGGAACAACAACACCATGGATCACTGCTTCCAGGACTCTGGGTGCATAGTGTCCTGTCTCCATGAGGTCAGGCAGTGTAGAGTTTCTGAAAACGCGTGCGTCATGCGTGCCGCTGGCCTACCCAATACAAATGTTCATGAACCAGCCCTGGTGGTCCACCACGGCTTGCAGGATCACAGAAGCAAATCCTTTCCTGTTTGTGAATGACCTTCCCCTCCCTGAAGGGGACTGCACTGGGATGTAAGTGCTGGCTAAAGCCCCAACGCAGTTAAGGAACCCCATGGCTTTGAAGCCATCTATGACTTCCTGAGGATTCCCAAGGCAAATAAAGTTGCTTGCCACAACATCCTGCAGCAGCTGGCATACATCATGAGTTGCCAGCCCGACCATGAAGGGAGCCATACCGAACTGGTTCATGATGTAGAGGAGGCTGGATGGGGAGGCCAGTTTCATAATGGCCACAGCAACCTTCTTGTCCAGTGGGATGGCCTGATGCATGTTAGTGTCATGCCTCTTGATTTTTGGCCCCAGCATTGAGATGATATGATAAAATGTCTCCCTGGTCATTCGGAACATCTCCATCCTATCACTCCCAAAATGCTCCCAAGCAAGGGATCCCCATGCTAAGGTGTGATCATCACCTCTCCCACTCACCCCCAGACTGCACAGACTGCCATGCCAATTTCCTATGAAAGAAAACACGCCATACCCGGAAGAAACTATATGAATTTCAAATCTTTACTTCAACATGAAAATGGTGGTACATTCACATGATTTATTCTCATGACAAATAAGTCATTATTTAAAAAAAATTAAATTAAGTTAGTAGAAAAATATTAAAAAGTAGCCAGGATTTTCCTTCCCTGCACCCCTGTATCTATTTGTTTACTGTTTATACACTACTTATCATTTACACGCTATCTATTTACTTATACACTATATACACTATTTGAACACTCCTAACTATGGAAACTATGGCTACCTATGTATATCTATTTCTATTCTACTACTTCCTTATTATTTACTCTGTTCTTCTATTTCTTGTACTGTTATGCATTTCGTCTTTCATTTATTTATTCTTTTCAATTTCTGATCTTGAAAGTCTTCTGCAGGGCAAAAAAGAAGAACAGGACGGGTTTTGACCCACAGACCAAACATCACCCTCTTCACCTACCTCCCCCCTATAGAGGCTACAAAGTCAGTGGGATATTTCTGACATTACCTATTTATCACCTGGGATGCTGCATATCCTGAGGGTGGGTCTGGCTTACAGTGTCTGCCTGCACTATTCGTCATGTTTCTGGAATGGCAATGGCAATTATAAGAAATAGAAAGGGTACCCCTGAAATATTAAAGTGTTAAGAACAGATGCCACACTCCCTTAGTTGCAAACTTACCATTTTCGTGCTGCTGCCGCTGTGCTCTGCAGTTTAGAACACTGTGATGGGTGCACGGGGAGGAGGGCGGGTGGGCAGGGGGTAAGCACATACAGGACCACTGGTGGTGGTGGTATGGGCATGACCACTACCAGGGCGTAGTACACCACAGTGTGTATTAAGAATGTATTGGGCTGCTCCTCCATTTTTTTCTTTCTGTATAAGTACTAACTACTGCTCCAGTACAGGACAGAAGGATGAAATGTCCCCTGCACCTTGCCCTACTTGCACTCAGCTGTGGAAGCAGAGGGAGGGATAGAAGAGCAGGGGCCAAATAAATAAATAAATAAATACCAGCAGCAACCAAAAGCTGCGCCTAGTGGACAAAGGACTGAACTACAGAAATAGTGCAGCGCTACCTGGTGGAAAGAGAAGGTAATTACACGTCGTCAAGTTTCTCTGTGTTTGCCCACGAGTCCATAGATGCAACGAAGTGATACGTGGTGACGCAAACTAAACTACATCCCAGCAGTTTTACTTTAACGTGCTTAAAAGACTTTTAAAGTTGTAGGAAATCCCGCTCGTGCAAACAGAAGTGCAGCTGCAGCTCCTGAAAGGGCAAATCTTGTGGCGTGTACATGAAGCCTTAGTGGTGAATTAAGTGACCCTTAGTCCAGCCTCCAGCCTTATGTAATAAAGTATTGTGAGGTCTTTCTAGATTGAGAATGTCCTCAGGGGGTGAAAATCAGGAAAGACCCATTTGAATGAAATGGAACAATGCTAGTTTATACCACCCAAAGAAATGGTGATTATTGTAAGGAGCATCGTGTAGGAATTATACCAACTACTGAAAGTCACCCCCAGTCAACTCAGCTGTACATGGATACTGGGGGTGGCATTCTATTCTTTCCTGACCATCTAAGTGTCTAAATTTGGTTGCCTACATAGTCCACTAAGGACACACAATGCCACGTATGCACAGATTGGCTGTTTTGGCTCAGTTTGTCTCCACAGGCACAGGTAGCATTGTGATAGAAAAAAAGAACTTGTCTGATGTGCAGTTCTTCACCCTTCAAAAGATGAAGAACAAGTGCTTCCAGTTGGTATAAATTGGGCCATCTACATTGGCTTCAATGAAAGTAGGTCATTTTGCCCCATCACTTTTCTCAATTTGTCTAGCTGCCAGCTGGGTGTTAATGTAAACTGAAGTCCTTATGGGGGCCTATGAACAGAGGCTGCTCCAATCCACTGGAATTCCAGCACATCAGAACAGACTTGATTAATTGATTCATCAAGTCTGCTGGAGTGTGGCAATTATCTCATTCCAGCAGCCTCCTGCATCTCATGTATCAGTGTCCCCACACTTAAAAATGGCAGCAGGGGCACTTGAACGAAAACTCATCAAGCAAGCTTTAGTTCAAGCACACCTACAACCATTTTTAAGCACAGGGATGCTAATACACAAGACAAGGCAGTGTTTTAATTAAAGCTGCTCTCGGAGCCACTCCAATTAACACACGCCCCATCCCCCACCCTTACAGCATGTATAAAACTGCTTTATGTGTCATGTAAGTATATCTGGAAGCTTGCCAATGCCATGCTACCTTCTACTTATGCCACATATGAATGCCATACAATGTAACAATGCCATGCCACCTGCTACTTGTACCATGCCACACCACCAATGCCATGCCACCTTGCCAATGCCATGCCACCTGCTACTTATGCCATGTATCAGATGTCTCAACACTGGTTGACTGGAGCGTGTGTGAGCGCTTGAGAATAAAAGAGTTATGAAACAGGTTTCTCTTCTCTTCAGTCTTTTATCTTGTCACAGACCAGCTGGGCAGTGTGAGTGTATCAGTTCTATCACAGGCCAATTGGGTGCTACGAGTGTATCAGCCACTGGGCTGTTTGGTTCAGTTTTGGATCAAGGAGGCAAAATTGGGAGTGAAGCAAAGGCAAATTTATTATAGCTTGCACACACAACAGTTAACAGAAAGATAAATGTGATAAGCAGATAATGCAGTATTAAAGAGCTAACAGTAAATAATAACAACAGATAATAACAACAGATAGATGGATCAATTCTGTCGCAGGCCAACTGGGCACTGCGAGGGTATCAGCCACTGGGCTGTTCAAAACAACAGATAGACAGACATGGGTTGGCAACTTATCAATAGTCCCTCGATACCAGGTACATGCCAAGTGATTCCAGTGAAGTCAGGCATCTCCAATCAATGCTGTCGGAGGGATTACCGGGGAAGATCCCTCGATCAGGATCCAATCCTCGCTCACACCGGGAGTCTGAAGTCCAGGCTTGGAACAGCAATGACCGTTCTGTTCCCTCCTTCCTGCTGGTCATCTGACACATGCACTTTTTTATACATAGTCTTATGCTAATCTGTTGGCTTAGAGTCACTCACAATCTTGCCCTATAGCTGTTAGTCTATTGGATTGAAAGGTGCTAAAAATTATCATAAAAGGTTACTACCTAGACTTGGGTTTATCCAATAAGCAAATTACAATGCAGCACCTTTAGGTTTGGAATTGACATTACTCTGCCTAAGCCCAACCCCTTTTAGATTTCTCTGAATATGCTTTCTTGGGACATGCTTTCCTGGAATATGTTGGGTGTGCCAGGTGGTTGGATCCAGTTTTTATCGTCAAGGCTGAACCCTGAGCGAAAACCATTAGGTCAGCTAATCTTGCAGCTACAGCTTTGCCTTTGGGCCCCAGTCAGCTCCACAATTAATACAAACAATTAGTTTTATCATTTTGGTTAAACATATGACAGACAAGTTACATTTGCGGGTTATGAACTTACAAGCTTTATATTAGCTAATATTACCTGTTAGGCAAAATACCAAATGCCTCCAAGAAGCACACATTTATTGTTTATTAATCCCTCTGGCTCTGTCAACAGTCAAGAAAATTTTTGCCTGTGGAGCAGTCAACAGTCAAGAAAATTTTTGCCTGTGGAGCATAACTGGGGGGATAAAAAATTATTTGTGGGGGCTAAGTGTGTGTGCTCATGTGTGCCACCCCCTCCTGCATGTGAGTCTGTGGGGGAAGAGGTGGGGGGAGGGTAAAGGGCAGGGGGAGCAGATTGAGGCCCCAGCAGTGAGGGAGGGAGTGGGGCTGGGCTGGGTGGTTAGACAAGCAGAGGCCTGGGGGTCACATGCCCCCCCGGTCTGTGCGTGGGGTGGAGGCAGCTGCCACTGCATGCTGAACTTTGAGCCCCACTTCCCCGAGAGCTGTGCGACACCATGTGCATCCCACCACAGGGCAGACAGGGCGTACGGTGCAGACCAGCGGTGGCAGGCACATGGCGTTGGCCACTCCCAGGGCAGCTGCAGCATGGAGCAAAGCACAGCACACAGCAGCAGCCACCTCCACCCCGTGCACAGATTGGGGAGGCACATGCCTCCCAGGCCTCCATTTGTCCCACCACCTGACCCAGTCAGGGCCCCACTCACCCCAGTCCCTTCTCCTTCCTGTGCCACGGTCCCTCCCTCACCACTAGTGCCTCAATCTGTGACTCCCTGTGGCAGTGAGAGAAGAAGTGGGGCTGGGGCTGGGGCTGGGGCTAGGGCAGAAGCAAGGGCAGGTGCTGCACAGCCAGGGTGGGGCATGGGACAGATCTGTAAGTAGCTTGTCTGGGGGGTACCCAGTGCAGGGAGAGGGCTGTGGCCTCCACCACTGCATGCACCCCAGGAGGGTATGGGAGGCGGGGGCGCCCCAGATCTGTGCATAGGGTGAGGATGGGCTGCCACTGCAGGCTGGGGCCGGGGCAGCACTGGGTTCTTCCTGGCAGGGGGACTGGGCCACGCTGCACTCAGGACGGGCAGCAGCAACACTGGGAGGGGGGGTTGGCTACAGTGAATTTTGGGGTGGCTGCATCCCCCAACTCCCAGCACTGCCACCCATAGCCCCAACTCCCAGCACTGCCACCACCCACTTCAAATGCAGCCCCTGCCCAGCCACCTGCCAGGTAGAGCCCAGAACCACCCCGGCCCAGCCTGCATCAGCAGCTTGCCCTGCCCTGTAAGCATATCCAGGGTCACACCCCCCATGCCCTCCCAGGGTGCATATAGCAGCAGGAGCCACCCCCCACAAATGAGCCCATGCCACACCCCAGCCCAACTGTGCAGCACGAGCCCCTGCCCCAGCCCCACTCCCTCCTTCTCCGCTGTGTGCGTGCCCCTCCCCACCCCTACTGCAGCCACCCGGAGCCTGCAGGCCCTACCTGCTACCCCACATTTGCGGGGGCTAAGCCCCATTAGTCCCGGCCTTCCACGACCTATGCTGTGTAGAGACAGAGGAACAGAGTAGTAACCTCCACAGAGGAGGACAGAGGAGCAACCTCTTTAGTAGTGTCATAGATTAAGCAGTGATGAAGTATAAGAGTAAACCTTGCTAATCATGAGTAAATTTGCTACCTGCAAATACCAAATTTACTTTTGATTAGTAACAGTGCAGTAGCCCTCATGTAGATGATAGACCAGGAGCAAATCTGCTCCCAGTCAGCTGTCTATCAGGAGGCAGGAGATTTCTCCCTGTCCCCTAGAGCTGCCAGCTGCTGGGGCGGGCTCTGCCACCAGTTCATGGGCAGGGACTATGTCCCACCATCATGATTGTGGAGCAGGGGCCTAGGAGATCCTATCAAAGCTGTTAACTGGGAAGATCCTGCCTCCTTGGCCCTAACCATATTATGCAGATTGTTTGCCCTGTGTGAGGAACCCACACACCTAAAGGACAAGCAACAATTAAAAATCTTTCTCTGCCCAGGGAATAAAGATACTGACACCTCCCTCCCCCACCCCCATTGCCATTTGGGTGTTTGAGGATACCAGGCCTCCCTAGGCATAGTCACAAGGTTTAAGTAAGGAAGACATGTCTTTTGTGAGGTTTTAAAATCCTCTCATGTTATGCTTTTTCCCTCTGTTAAGGTTAAACACTTCTTTGGTTCAGGAATGGTGTTTGGATCATTCCATTCACTGTTGGACTCAAGCACCTGAAGAGAATAATACAAAAAAATGCAGTGTTTCATAGGAAAAGAAATGTCAGTCCTCATGAGGCACTACAGCAATTCAGGTGGATGGAGAGATTAAAGTAGATTTGAAATAAAACGTTTCATTTATATTATTCTGATAGACTTTTTTTTTTCAAAAATTGATCTTTTCTCCTATAACATTGATTTTGTTACAGCTCTTTTTCCATGGAAAAAAACGGAACATTTGAAATTTTCCAGCCAACCCTAAGAATAGCTTTGCCCAGTAGTTTGCGGTCTCTTAAGGGGTCCTGAATTAAAAGATGCCCACTGTTATATGAGCATTTGACTATCTTCATTATCTGCAATGTTACTTGCTGACCCAAAATTTAGTTAACGCAGCCCTCTCACCCCAGCTTTTGTAGCAGCCATACTTCCAAAATGGGATATTTGGGAGATTTTGCAAGGACATTTCCAAAGACAAGGGTATTTTTTTAAGTGTTATACGATAAAGCCACAAGACATGAGAGTTCTGGGAAGAGATTGGTCTAATTCTGGACTCCACTCAAAGGCATTAATCCTAGAGTTACTATTATATCCTCTATCGCATGGCAGGGATCATTCTTGGCACCACAAGCTGTTGCTACACCTGGTTGGCACAAGAAGTACACCTGATCCAAGGAGAGGCCCTGTCCTTTCTGTGTCAGTGCTGAACCATATCTTTCTATCCCTATCCAGGTTAATGTTATGGGGCATTTATACAGGTGATCCAGCAAGCAGGGGGAGGAGGGCACTTTAATTAGACTGGCTCTGAGAGCTGCTCTAATTAAAGCAGCTGAAGCATCATATTTATCTATGTCCCTGCACTGAAAAATGCCTGTGGGGGCACTTTAGCTAAAGCTCATTGAATGAGATTTAGTTAAAGTGCCCCCACCACCATTTTTCAGCACGGGGATGTCAATACAAGTGATGCTGGAGTCTGCTGGAGCGCAGTAATTACCACACTCTAGCAGACTTGATTAATCGAGTCTGCTCAAGCTGGCTGTAATTACAACATACCAGAGCAGTTTCAATGCATGTGTATTGTATTGGGTAAGAGTTGATTAATTTGTTAAACTCAATATCAGGTTTAATAAAACTCTTCATACCTGTGAGTGCATGGCCTGGTGGTGCTATTTCACTGGACTGTGAAGAGTGTGTGCTGTTTTTGTTTTTTTTTACATCAGTAGAAACCTTCTGGCATAATTGTAGTTCCTCATTACCTTACAACTGAATGGACAAAAACAAGCACTAAAACATTCCTGAACATTAGCAAACTCACACATCCATACAAGCAGAAACTTCAGAACAGTGCAGCCAGACCTGTTGACAGCTAGCAAGGACATTTTTTTTTCACTTTTAAACAAAGTGAAAACTGGAAAACTGAAGTGCAAACTGAAACTTCAGTTGAAATGCAACTCAGCAAACTGAAGCTCAGAACAGAAATGCAGGGAGGTTTACTGATGGTAATACCTGCTGCTCCTGTCATCTTTTTTGACATTTCATTCCCCTCCCATTATCTCCTTTTCCTCTGCTGTCCTGCTGTGCAGGTGTCAAGTGGGAGGTGATTGCTTGCCTCCCTACAAGTGTTAGAACTGCTCAGGAAATTCATCAACAGTTCTACTTCCTAAACTGTCTTCTGGTTATGATAGTGCACTAGACGGGTTGGAAGAGCAGGGGGGTCAAGAGGTCCTTGTACCTGATTAACAGGGATCCTAGTTTTCCCTGATAAAAAATACCAAATTCTCTGCAAAAAACCCCCAAAATCTGTGATTAAAATTAAACCCCTCCCCCACACCCTCACCCCTGGCCCTGCAGGTGCCCTTCACTCCCCACCCACATCCCCCACAGCCTTGCTGGTGCCCCTTACGCTGCACCCACAGCCCCTGCTCCCCCCAGCCCTGCTGGAGGGGACCTGCTACCAGGGCTATGGACCCAGGTCTGTAGCCCCCTGCCCCCATTCCCCACCTGCTGTGGGCTCAAACAGGGTGGCTCCCCACTTCTGTGTGCACTCCCACAGGGCAGGGGGGACCCACACCCCCCAGATCTGTGCCCGGGGTAGGTGCAGGCTGAGGCTGCTGCACAGCCAGGTGGGGCTTTGGACTTGAGGCTGCAATGTGAGGCTGCAGGGCCCCAGCAGGAAGTAGGACGGGGACGTGGGTGGCTTGTCTGCAGGAGGGGGAGGGCCAGCTCCCTGCACTGGAGGCACATTGCCAGGGCAGCAGAGGTGCGGGGAGGGGCGGGGGGAAGGGGACAGCTTGCAGTCCCCAGCTGCACCAGATAATGCCCACTGGGCTGGGGAGGCCCTGGGGGAGGGAAGCAGGGCAGGAGCTTGAGCCTGAAGCCTGCACCTGCCCCAGGTAGAGATCTGAGGGGTGCAGGTCCCCCCTGCCCCCCAGGAGTGCACATGGCAGTAGGAAGCCTGCCCTCCCCCCCCCCCAATATGAGCCACCAGTGGCCCCATCCTGCTCCCCGCTGGGGCCCTACAGTCTCACATTCCAGCCCTGGGCCCCAAGCCCCACCCATCTGGGCAGGAACCCCAGGCCTGCCCAGTTCCCTCCCTACAGGAGCCTTAATCCCCCTCTCCCTCCGCACTTACCTGCTGGAGCTTCTCTGCAGGCTGCTTGGGGCCATGTACATGTCTATGCACATGGTGCCCTGTCTTTCTACCTTCCTCCCACTCCCTCCCAGATCCCTGCAGGCTGGAATTCTGCTAGCCTGCAGGGAGCTTATTGCAAAATGAAAAAATCCACAGGTAAACTGAGAAAATGGTAAAATGAGAAATCCACGTTTGCCTCTGATAAAAGGCAAAATCCATGGTTTACTCTGTTTTTCCATGAGAAATAGAAAAGCTGGATCCCTGCTGATTAAAGACTGAACAGAGTGAGTGTACTGCAAAGGGTACATTGCATTTGAGCTGGTGCTGAAAACAACATAGGGGCCAGACCCTCTGCTGATAATATCAGTAGTGCCTGGCCCTGAATAGGACAGTGCATAGTGGCCAGTTTAGAAGCCCTCACATTTTGGTGGGCTTGCACAAAGACATTGTTCTAAATAGGCACTTCAGGAGTTCCTCGCCCCACTCCCTATTCCCAAATCCTAATTCCCTCCAGGTTCTCTGTTCCCATTTCTCCTGTGCCAACAGCATCTCAGTTAATTAATCTCTGTTTGCCCTCAGCTCCAGCAACAGATGCACAGGCAGAGAAGCCCATCAAGCCCGGAACCCCCAGAACCCCTCAGCAGGACCCAGACCTGGACCCCCAGTGCAGCCAGGAGAACCCCCAGCCCCAAAAGCAGCACTGCACATGCACAGAGTTTAAAAAGGGCCCACCAATGGCAAAGTCACAGTTTGTCCCTAGCTCCAGTGAGAGATGCATGGGCAGAAGCCCATGGCACACCTGTTGAGCCCCAGGACCCCAAGGACCCCCCAGCAGGACCCTGACCCAGACCCCCAGCACAGCCGGAGGTAGGTGGGGCCCACGGCAGAGGAGGGACCTAGTCAACTGCGGGGCAGCTGAGAGGAGCTGAGAAGGGTCATGGCCCCGCCAGCTCCTACTTCACCCAGCCCCGCAAGGAGCCACATGAGTGGAGCCGCACAAACAGGGCATGCAAGCAGGCATGCTTCTATGCCTTGTGCACAAGTTAGTGTGGGAGTTTGCACAGGAGGGCAAACGGGAGGGCCCGAGGCCCTGCCAGTGAGCCCCAAGGGAAGGCTAGCACAGCGGTAGCCGGACTTCCACTGGTACAATGTGGATGGGCACAGGCTGCACCCCAAGGATCCCCTCAGAATCTGAGACACTTCTGCGGTCTTCACCCAGACAGAACCTATGGTTCCAGGCTCCACAGAGACGGAGCCTCTGGCTCTCAGCTGTGGGGGCTGCCTGGCATGATTCTAGGTACTTGGGACAGGGAGTGTGGCCACCTTTCCTTGCGAGGTTTGCTCCACTTTGTAATCTCTGAGGTGTCAGATCGAGGAGCTCCAGATTGCAGTCCAGAGACTGCATGCCATCAGGCATGATGAGCAGGAGATCAACTCCTACTGCCAGACCCTTTACCCCATGAAGGCAGAGTAGACCAAGGTCACCCTTCAGGACAAGGGAGGACTTGAGGATCTCCCACACTGTCCAGTCAAGGGGTTGGACCAAGGTGGTCAGTGGCCTCAAGGCCTGCTGCACCAGGGTCCCCTCCCCTCTGAAGCTCTGCAACAGATACGAACCTCTTGCAGCCCCAATAGAGCCTGCAGAGCTGCCAGCTCCTGCAGATAAGGGAAGAACACTCACAGCTACCATCCCTGCTCTCCCTAAGATGAAATGCAGCGTGGTTGTTGTGGGAGACTCCCTCCTGAGGAGGACTGAGGGAGCAATCTGCCATCCCGACCCCCTTGCCAGGGAGGTTTGCTGCCTCCCGGGAGCCCATATGTGGGTCATAGTGGAGAGAATCCCAAACCTTATCCAGCCCTCTGACATGGCTCAGAGCAATCCTGGCCATGTCATGAGTGGCCAGAGGGCTTTGAGAGCGTGGCTTAGGGGTTGGGGGCACAGGTGGTCTTTTCCTCGATCCTGGAGACTGAAGACTGTGGCGCTGTTGTCACCATAAAGGCTTTGGCTTCCATGATCATGGTCCCCTCTTTGATGAGAGAGGCATTGGTCTGCTGGGAAGAGAGGCCTCCACCTCACTTCACTGGGGAGGAATCTCTTCTCAGCCAGAATGGCTGACCTGCTCGACCCAGCTTTAAACTAAACCTGCCAGGGAATGGGTGGACAACTGCCAAATCAAGCCCACTGAGCAACTTCTGCAAAACCAGCAGGTTAAGACACTCAAGGGAACCCACCCCTACCCCAGGGTTAAGACACTCAAGGGAACCCACCCCTACCCCACCCCTGGAACCATGTCCTCCTGGGAGTGCAAGGAAGCCTAGGGCTTCCAATGGGACACTTACATGCCTGTTCACCAATGCCAGGAGCTTAGGGAACAAACAGGAGGAATTAGTCCTCCTGCTAAACAAGAATGACTATGATCTCATACGGATAATGGAGACCTGGTGGGACTCCACCTATGACTGGGCCACAGGTGTAGATGGACTTCTTATACAGGAGATATCGTGTAGACAAAAGGGGCAGGGGTGTAGCTCTCTATGTCAAGGAAAGCTACACATCCCTGCAAACCAACTTGGCATCCAGGGTGGACGAATGGAGACCCCCTGGGTTAAAATAAGTGGAGAACATGGCACAGGGGACACAAAGGTAGGAATCTACTGCAGACCTCCTAATCAGGAACAAGAGCTTGACCAGAAATTCACCAAGGAACTGGCTGAGGCTGAACGGTTGTCATGGGAGACTTCATCTACCTGAACATCTCATGGGAAGAGTACTCAGTCAAATCCAAACAGTCGCAAAGCTTCCTCATGTGCATGGACAAGCTCTATCTGACTCAAGAAGTCTATGCACAGACAAGAGGTAAAGCACTGCTTGACCTGGTACTGGCCAAGGGGGATGATCTAGTCAGTGACCTAAGAATCAAAGGAAAGCTGGGAGACAGTGACCACAAGCTGATCATTTTCACTATCCAACACAAATCTGGCAAGTCAGTCGTCAATGCAGAAGTCCTCAACTTTAGGAAAGCTGACTTTGATAACTCAGGAGGCTTGTTGTTGAAGTCCGAAGGGACCATGGGAGGGGAGTTCAGGATGAGTGGTTGCTCTTTAAGGGAGCAATCCTGAAAGCACTAGCAATGTCCATCCCATCTTGGAGGAAAGGTAGCAAAAGGGCACAGCAACCCCCTTGGCTCTGCAGGGAACACGTGGACCTCTTGCATCTAAAAAGAGAGGCTTATAAAAGATGGAAGTCTGGATCTACCTTAAAGGAGGAGTATTCTGCACTGGCCTGGACCTGTAGGGAGCGAACCAGGAAAGCCAAGGCTGCAACCAAACTCCAACTGGCTACATGTATCAAGGACAATAAAAAGTCCTTTTTCAGATATTTGGGGAGTAAAAAGAAAAGTAAGGGTAACATTGGACGTCTGCTAAACCAAATGGGACAACTGACAACTGACACTCAGGAAAAAATCAACCTGCTTAATGGGTATTTTGCATCAGTTTTTCACCAGCCCAAAGGGACCACCCTGCCTAACATGATGCAGGATGGCCAGGGTGAGGGTGAATTTATACCCTACATCAGTGTAGACCATGTAAAGGAACACCTTGAGAGGCTGGGCACCTTCAAATCATCTGGTCCTGACAGTTTGAATCCCAGGGTACTTAAGGACCTGGCAGACATCAGGTGGCACTCAGGTGAAGTGCCTGAAGACTGGAAAAAAGCCAATGTGGTGCCTATCTTCAAGAAAGGGAGGAAAGTAGATCTGGGGAACTACAGGACAATCAGCCTGACCTCTATCCCAGGGAAGATCTTGGAAAAAAAATATCAAAGAGGCCATTCTTAACAAACTGGTTAACGGCAACATCCTGAGGGATAGCCAGGATAGGTTTGTTGCGGGTAGTTCTTGCTTGACCAATCTCATCTCCTTCTATGACCAGGTGACATATCACCTAGACAAGGGAGAAGAGATTGACATCATATATCTGGACTTTAAAAGTCTTTGATCTGGTGTCCCATGATCTCTTCATGGAAAAATTACTCAACTGCGGCCTCAGCTACATCACGGTCTGATGGCTGGGGAATTGGCTCTGAGGTCAGACCCAAACAGTGGTAATTGATGGAAGTGAATCATCATGGCGCTCTGTGATCAGTGGTGTCCCCTAAGGCTCTGTCCTTGGACCTATACTCTAACATCTTCATTAATTATGTGGACATTGGTGTTAGAAGTGGAGTGGCCAAGTTCACTGATGACACCAAACTTTGGAGTAAAGCGCCCACACATGAGGATAGGCTGGTGATCCAACCTGACTTTTGACAGGCTTAGAAAATGGGTGGATAAAAACCTGATTACATTTAATACAGAAAAATGCAAGGTACTCCACCTTGGTTAAAAAAACCCTCATCACGCTTATAGGCTCAGTAGTGCTACATTTGCTAACACCATGGTCAAAAGGGACTTGGGGGTCAAGATTGACCACAAGATGAATATGAGCCACCAATGCAATGTCACAGCTGTTAAAGTGAACAGAACTCTGGCTTGCATCTGTAGATGCTTCTCAAGCAAATCTCAGGATGTCATCCTCCTGTTGTACTCAGCCTTGGTAAGGCCACAGCTGGAGTACTGCATCCAGTTCTGGGCTCCACAATTCAGGAAGGACATTATGGAGTGGCTTGAAAGAGTCCAGAGGAGAGCCACACACATGATCAGAGGGCAAGAGAACAGGACTTATGAAGACAGGTTGTGGGCCATGGGACTCTTCAGCCTGGAAAAGTGCAGGCTCAGGGGTGACTTGGTGGCAGCCTATAAGTACATAAGGGGTGTGCAACAGGATTTGGGGGAACACCTGTTCACCCAGATCACCCCAAGGGATGACAAGGTCCAATGGTCACAAACTCCTGCAAAATGGTTTTAGTCTGGACATAAGGAAAAACTTCTTTACTATCCGAGCCCCCAAGGCCTGGAACAGACTGCCTCCAGAGGTGGTGCAAACACCTACTCTGGACTCTTTTAGGAAACATTTGGATGCCTATCTTGCTGGGATCCTTTGACCGTAGCTGACTTCCTGCCCCCGGGGCAGGGGGCTGGACTCAATGATCTTCTGAGGTCCTTTCCAGCCCTAATGTCTATGAAATCTATGAAATTCCACACCTCCTTTTAGGTTTTTTGTCTGTTTGTTTTAATGTTCACTAACTTTCAAAGGATAGAAAATTGTCTGCCTAAGGTACATTTATGAGTGGCTCTAATTCGTTCCAGGCTGGACAATATACTGAGGACATAAACATAATGAAGGTCCTGAAGGGTAAAGAAAGGTGGCATTCCAAATCAATGGAAGAGTCCTCTGATCTATCCAAGGATTTGTAGGCATCTAGGCTAGGGACAGACATTAAAAAAAACCTAAGCCTGGACTGATTCAACCCACTGGCTGATTCAACTGGCTGAACCAGTTTGTAACTGTACAGAATCCCCTTTAGACTGTAGAAATGCAGGGACATGCCTGCGGTGGCTAAGGCTAGAACCTGGGAGGTGCTAGAGCTACCCTCCCTTCCCTTCCACAGTACTGAGCTGAGGTGGGGCATGGCCAGGATGCTCTGATTAGGTAGGGGTGCCCCACCCCACACCAGCCCAGCAGGGAGTTGATAACACAGTGTTTATCAGCCCAATAAGAAAACAAAAGCCTCTCTCATTAGTTCAAGTTCTACTTAAACAACTTTTTCCAAGGAAGGAATGGAGGGACATTACCAGTTGAGCTTTTGATTAGCTCCAAAAAGCCTTAAGTGGACACTGTCCTGTCTGCCTCACACAGACACCTCTCAGCATTAGCTAGCATAACACATGCTAGCTACAGTCAGTGTGGAAGAGGGGAGGAGGGAATCCCTGCTTGAGCAGTGAGTAGCAGCTGCAGGGGGGAGGGGGGATGGGGGGCGGGGGAGGTGAGAGGGGGTAGGGCAGAGGAAACCAGGCAGAGCTGCTGTGCCTGCTGTCTTTACCAGAGCTCCAGCCAGGGAGCAGAGGGGAGGGGCCATTTTAGCTGTCTGGACCAGAGAGCCCCGCCCAGGGCTGCAAAGCATCTGGGATGCTGGGGGACTCTGGTTTAATTAATCCAGGACAGCACCTAAATTAATGGCATGGCCTAGTTGGTTACAAGAGGGGACAAGCAGAGTTTGCTTTACTGAGTGAGCTAACAAAGCAACTATAGTTCATACTTAAATGACAGTTTTGCAAGAAAGGACTCAAAAGACATTGATAAATTGTGGACTGCCACCCCTCATCCCTGACCTCCACCCCCACAGAGAGGAGAAATGAAAACTAAACAATTTGGACTTTGTCATTGAGAGCTGCAGTGATTTCCTTCTGCAGAAACTGTAAACACACAATAGAACCCTTGCCAAGAAGCATCAGGGATGGCTGCCACCCCCACACCATTACTAGGGCACTTCAGTGGAAAGAAACTTGCAAGGACTGGTGACTTTTATCATTAACAAATGCTGTAAAATCAAGAGGCCATGCAGTTCCCAGGAAAAGCCACAACTTCATTCTCATCTGAATTCTTTGAAACTGCAATCCATGAACAATATACTTAGACAGTTTGTGGCATTGCATTAGACAAAGCATCAAAACTGATAAGGCAGTACTAGAAGACATTTGGCGCTTCATTTGTTCATTTAGAGATTGTTTTTCTCAACTCTATGGCCACCCTCGGACACCTATAACATAGTGGAGAGAAGGGCTGGGAGGGGGAGAAAAGGAGGTCCTGCATAAACCCCTTACATAGTTCCTGCTCTTAAACAAAGGCATTTATACTCTGGGGAACCGAAAATCCTCCCACACTATTCATCCATTGGCCATTCACCAACACACCCTTCCCCCTTTACTCAAATACTGCCTTGAAGGCAAGAGCAAACATGGCAGCCAGCACTTCTTTGGCCAAGACTCCAGTTGCTCAAGTTCCATCTCCATAGGGCTGCCCTCAGGTTCAGCACTGAATAGGTTGTCCGAAAATCCATTCCTTCTATCTTCCTTTCAGTAATGATTGCAGAAAAAAATGATTGACTGATTGATGAACGAGTGATTTGGTGAAAATATTGTTTTTCTTTTTCACGTTTCTTTTCCTCAGTTTTTCATTTCAATTTTGACAAATAAATTAAAAATAAAAGCAAGCTTTTGTTTCAGATTTA
>NW_005842594.1:781884-783167 GCF_000455745.1 Alligator sinensis | reverse complement strand
TGGGGTGGTTGACAGTGTCAAAGGCCTTGCTGAAGTCCAGAAAGACTACATCCATGGCGACCCCTGCATCCAATGCTTTTGTGACCTGATCGTAAAAGGCAATCAGGTTGGTCTGACATGACCTGCCCCTAATGAAACAGTGCTGGTTGCCCTTGAGCATCATCCCCAATGCCGGCCCATCACAGATGTGCTCCTTGATGATCCTCTCAAAGAGTTTCCCCAGGATTGAGATAAGACTGACGGGCCTATAGTTGCCCAGGTCCTCCCTTTCTTAAAGATGGGGACCACATTGGCTATCTTCCAATCATCTGGCACCTAGCCCGAGCACCACGAGCACTCATAAAGCCGTGCCAAGGGCCCAGCAATAACCCCTGCTAGCTCCCTCAACACCCTAGGGTGGAGAGCATCTGGACCTGCTGACTTGAACACGTCCAGCCCCTCCAGAAGCACTCAACCTTAGGTCTTGAGGCATTCCCCTCGAGTCCGTCTTGAAGCATGGTGTGGGAGTTCCAGTCCCTGCACAAGAAAATGGAGGTGAAGAATTTGTTAAAGAGGTCTGCCTTCTCCTCTGGCCCAACCACCAGATTGCCCAGCTCATCGTGCAGGAGCCCCACGTTTCCCGGTGCCTTCTTCATCCTTCCTATATATTTGAAAAAGGACTTTTTATTATCTTTGATCTTGGACGCTAGTCCTAGCTCTATGTCCGCCTTAGCTTTCCTAACAGCCCCCTACAAGCCCGAGCAGTGGAGGTATACTCTTCTTTGGAGATACCACCCCCCCTTCCACTGGGTGTACACCTCCATGAGAAAATGGAACAAGGAAAGAGGATTTTTTTAAGGGAAAAAAAAGGGCTGGGAAATCTAAATACACTTTTTGAATCTGGAAAAAAAAATGAGTTTGATTAAAACAATTCTATCAGCATATAACAAATAAATGAAAAATCTTGCAATTTTATAAAACAAAAATTATAATTAAAAAATATTTTCCTCAACCTTTTTACATAAAGCTTAAATTTAAAATTTTAAGCAACTTTACTTTCAGCAGATGCTGTTCCTCCCTGACATGCATTTTGGGAAGCAGTGAGATTTCCAACTCGCATGGTTTACTTTGTTATGAATTACGAGCTCTGCATGGTTTAATGTTACTTATTTTGTCCGTGCGCTCTCTGTCTTCTATTTTCTAGCAAACACTGAACATATGGTTGGCCTCAGAAAAAAAACCACTCCTTGTGTCCCGGAGCAGGAAAGCCTGTGGTGAGGTGTTCCTTGGGCCCCAAGAGCTGG
>NW_005842594.1:780816-781853 GCF_000455745.1 Alligator sinensis | reverse complement strand
GCTGAAGAATACATGCCAAGGTCTGAACAGCTAGGATGGCAGGATGAAAGCTAAAGATAATCTAATTTAATTCACATGCAGACATGTTCAAAAAGTTGAGATTTTAAAGTCCCAAGGAACTAGTAAAACACAGTCACTGAAAAGTCCAAGGGGAAGCTACTGACCCATGTTCTGATCTTGGTCATGTAGCATAAATACAAAGTAACTCCCCTGACTTTAATAGAGGATTCTGGGATTAAAGCTATGAACCTAATATCAGGCAGAGCCTGTGATGGCCATTACCAGGCAAAAGATTGATCTCCAGGAATTAGGCAGAAACATTTAAGGCCTGATTCTGCTGTCACTGAGACTAGCATAAATGAGGATTAAGTCCTATGGAGCCATACCTGTATAAAGCTTAAGTGAATGGAAAATCCATCCCTCGGTCTGCATTATTGCACTGGGATTTCAGAGTATGACATTTTTAAGCTTTGAACATGCCTATTTTTCCCTTGATCATCATTCTGCACGTCCTGACTTTGCCTGCAATTTAAAGCAGAAATGCAAAAAATACTACCCCAAAATGCTATTTTGGTATCATTTCCAAGCTGAACGAGCATAGACCTTTTTAAAAGAAAGATCATTTCCCCTAAAGATTTAAGCCTTACTTACAGTCCAAAGAAAATTTGAGGTATTAAGCTTTTCACACTCTCCACATCTAGATAACACACACGTGTATATCCATCTCTATTTTTTACTTTAGAGTGCTGCCAGAAACATCTAGCATTGCAAATGAAACTTTGGCTCTGAACTAAATCTCTGACCTTTGAAATTTCAGTGTTCACCAATACACAACAAACATTGTGATAGTGACTGAACCAGGGGCATGAAAGTGAAAAGGTGCTAAAGGGTTTGCTCAGGGCTTGCAAGCCCAGAAGGTCTGCTTCTGAAAGGGGTTGCTGCTGGGAAAATTGCTTCTGAGAGGACTACTGGCAGAAGAATTGTTGCTGAGTGAGCTGCTACTCAGGGCAGAGGAGCCATAAGTTACTGAGTGCCCA
>NW_005842594.1:779339-780792 GCF_000455745.1 Alligator sinensis | reverse complement strand
TCCTTTACTAAAGGAGCAGGGTTTGTGCAAATCAGTTCCTCTCCCCACTCTTTAGTTCCCTGGGTGCAGAGGTTCATTGGGAGGGAATCAGGGAAGGGGGGTTGCTAGAGAAGTTTCTCTGGGAGAGCTAAATAAAGTAGCAGGGAATCTGGGCTTTGTGGGAGCTCCAGCAGAGAGCTCAATAAAGTACAGCCAAGAAGGGGTACTCCAGGTGCCAAACACAGGGGAGATGCCTTGGGGAAGCATTTGGGGCTGGTGTGATTGTTTGCAGGCATCCAGGAAAGATTAGAAAGGGAAAGAAACCCCTGTCTCAGGAGCAGCTGCACCCGAGGGCCTGATGTCTGACCAGATAACAGCATTGCCACACCTCTTTTGAGGCAGAGTGAGCACTGACAGCTCCACGGGGGCTCAACTGCAACCATCTCACAATTGATTGCTTTGCTGTGGGCAGAGTGATTCTGTGGGGATCCAGCTGATTAGGTGTATATACTAGGGGTGTGCGAAACTATGGTTGTTGATTTGATTCAGAGAATATTTGGCCCGATCTCACACACACACACACACACACACACACACACACACTAAATAGATAGAAGATATATTACAGATAGAAAATATATTGCACACATATAACATGGAGAGTAAACAGGGCTATTAGCAAGCAATTGGCTTGGAGCAAGAGGAGGAAGGGAAGAGGAACCAGACATTAAATACCAGATCATGCCCTGGGAAGATAACTGAGCCAGGGTTGTCTGTGTGTGGGGTTTGCTTAGTGTTGTTAGGTTGGTTGTGAGCTTGGGCATCTGCTCTGAGCAGCTGAGAGGGGTGATTGCTGATTGATTGCTGCCTGGGTGTTGCAAAAGGCATTAAAAAGGGGCTCTTAACAAAGGGGTCTAACCAGGTCTGGCCCAGGAGAGGTATATAAGGAGGCACTGTAAGTCAGGGGTTTTCAACTGGGCTGGCCTCAGGGGGTACTCAGTGGCACATGATGCCACCGGCACTTCCGCCGCTTTCCACCACTGCTGATTGACTGCTAGGGGACACCCGCCCCTCACTCGCCAATCAGCCACCGGAGGACTCCTGCCTTCTTGACCAGCTACCTGGAGTACACTGACCCAAAAAGGTTGAAAATGCCTGCTCTAAATGACCAGGGAGAGCAAACAGGGCAGTTTGCCACCCCACTCTTTGAAGGGGAACCTATAAGATAAGACTTTTCTCTCTCTCCCTTTTTTATATGAAATTAAGACCAACTAACCTATATAGTTTTATTTTAAGCAGCTAAAACTCAGCATATAGACCAAGACTTAAGCCTCTTGTTTAACTGGAGTCCAAAGTGCGGGGTAGTTTGCTAGGGAGTTTGCTTGAAAACTCTCTCACATTCCTTCACTGTAAGCTTGCTGAGAGGAAAGAGGTTTACAGGTAAAAAGGAACCATTCAGGTTCAAGAAACATGT
>NW_005842594.1:772468-779329 GCF_000455745.1 Alligator sinensis | reverse complement strand
AGAGGCAGAAAGTGTGAGGCAGCAGATTAGAAGCCCCAGAGAGATGTCTGGAGGATGTCACAACCCCAGAGCCACTGCCACTTCCAGCTCTTCCTCTGCTTCCACCTGTGAGGTGTCTGTCCAGGCAGCACTACTCACTGTCAAGACTTCCATCCAGGTCCATTATCTTTGAAAACTCGTGATGATTGGGGGGGTCCCAGATAATTGGAAAAGGGCATGTTTAACAAAAGGAAGAAGAATCAAAAGGGAGGATCCAAGGAACTACAGACCAGTTATCCTCACCTCAGTTCCTGGAAAAATCATGGAGCAGGTCCTCAAATAATCCATTTCTAAGCATTTGGAGGAGAAGATGATTATCAGGAACAGTTAGCATGGATTCACTAAGGGCAAGTCATGCCTGCCCAACTTGATTGTTTTCTATGAAGAGATGACTAGCTCTATGGATGCAGGGAAAACAGTGGATATGCTATACTTTGGCAAGGCTTTTGATATGGTCTCCTACTGTATTGCAAGCAAGCTGAGGAAGTATGGGTTGGATGAATGAACTGTAAGGTGGATAGAAACCTGACTGCATTATCAGGCTCAACAGGCAATGATCAATGGCCCAAGATCTAGTTGGCAGCTGGTATCAAGGGGAGTGCCCCATGGGTCAGTCCTCGGTCTGGTTTTCTTCTATATGTTCATTAACAGAAGATGGAATGGATTGCATCCTAAGTAAGTTTGTGGATGACACCAAGCTGGGTGGTGTAGTATACGCTGGAGGATAGGGCTAGGATTCAAAGCGACCTAGACAAATTGGAGGATTGGACCAAAAGAAATGTCCTGAGGTTCAAGAAGAATTGCAAAGTCCCGCACTTAGAACGGAACAATCCCATGCACTGGTATAGGCTGGGGGCTGACTAGCTGAGCAGCAGCTCTACAGAGAAGGACCTGGGGACTATAGGGGACAATAAGAAGAATATGAGTCAGCAGTGTGCCCTTGTTGCCAAGAAGACTAACTGGGCTGTATTAGTAGGAGCTCTGCCAGCAGATCAAGGGAAGTAATTATTCCCATGTATTATGCACTGATGTGGCCACACCTGCAGTACCTTGTCCAGTCTTGGGCCCCCCCACTACAGAAAGAATCTGGATGAGTTGAAGAGAGTCCAGTGGAGGGCAATGAAAATGGTTCAGGGGCTGGGGCACATGACTTCTGAGGAGAGGTTAAGGGAATTGGATTTATTTAGTCTCCAGAAGAGAAGACAGGGTGGTGGGATTTGATAGTAGCCTTTAACTACCTGATGGGTGGTTCCAAAGAGAACTGAGTTAGACTGTTCTTGGTGGTTGCAAATAACAGAACAAGGAACAATGGTTTCAAGCTGCAGTAAGGGAAGTTTAGGTTAGATATTAGGAAGAACTTTCTTACTAGAAGGGTGGTGAAGTACTAGAACAGGTTACCTAGACAGGTGGTAGAATTTCCATCCTTGGAGGTTTTTAAGGCCCAGCTCAAAAAAGCTCTAGTTGGAATGATCTAGTTGGGGATGGTCCTGTTTTGAGGAGGTGATTGAACCAGACGACCTCCTGAGGTCCCTTCCAACCCTAATTTTCTATGATTCTATGACATGGATGCTGCCTTAGAAGGGAAGGTGCCCTGGGTACTAGGCTAGGACCTCCCTCTCAGCCAAACAGAATTTTTCCACTTATGTTTACCCAATTACTATGAAATGAAAGGAGCAGTGGATAAGCAGCTTAGGGCACTTTGCTAGGAAGGAGGAAATGCATATTCAGCCTTGGTCCCTCAGATGAGTGAGGGAGATAGACACTGGTCCTCCTGCTTCCTGGGAAAGCATCCTAACCACTAAGCTATTGGACATGTAAGCCCCCACGCACTTCCACCAAAATTTTACTGCTATCAGGTAGCCACCCACAGCTGTTACATTTCACCAGAGGGTGAAATAGAATCCTAAACTGTGTGTGTTTGCCAGAAGCTACAGTTACACAGTAGGCCTGTACAAAGTGGCTAATATTCACTTTGGATTAGGATTTGGCCGATTTGGGGAACAATGATTTGATTCGGTGATTCAAATCACTGTCTCAAATCAATTTGGCTGAATCTGATTTGGAGATTTGGTCACTGCTGAATCAGCTGAGTCTCCGAATCGGACAGGCCCCATCCCCCGCCCACTCTCCCAGCCCTGTCAATGGCTGCCCCACCTGGCCCCAGCTCTTTAAAAAAAAAAAGCCCAAACTCGCCGGCTGCTGCCAGGCATGGGGGGTGATCCCCACTACCCCCCACTGCCCCACGCTGCATGGGGGCTCTGCCACAAGCCCCCAGAAGCCCCGACAACTGCTACAGAAGCTGATGAGTGGTGTCTTTTTTCTTCTTTTTTTTAAAGAACCGGGAGCTGGGCTGGGTGGGGCAGCCACAAGGGGGCTAGGAGATTGGGCAGGGATGGGGCCTCATTGCAAAGCCCCTGATGCAGACCTGGGGCCAAGCGGGACAGCCATGGGGGGTGGGGGCTAGGAGAGGGGCAGGGGTCAGGGGCACTCAGAGGGGCTGTGGGAGCAGGCAGGGGATGGGGCCTGGTGGGGGTCCCTCCATGGTCCCCTCCCCCTTCCTCCAGCCCCCCCTCCCCTGCCCCCTACTTACCAGCATGGAGTCTGGGTCCAGCTTCCTGCAGCAGAGCGCGGGGCCTGCCCAAATCTCTGAAGCTCTCTGAATCTTTTCTGAATAGATTAGGAGAGCTTTGAATTGATTCAGACCTTTTTATTGGTCTCCCAATTCGATTCGGATTTGGGGATTCAGGCCAAATCTCCTCCAAACTGAATCAGCACCTGAAGCTTTGGACAGCCCTATTACACAGCTGCATTCCTGCCACTTGGGTATGTAAAGTGAAATAGGATTTAGTCCTTAGTTCATAGTAAGTCTCCTGAAATGAAAAAGGGGAGGAAATTATTATAACAGTTTTTAATGCAGAACAGACAGAGTAACTGAAAACATCACATAAACAGATGAGAACCTTGATCCTCCTTCTAGCCCACCACAGACATAGCCTCCTAATGGGAACCGCACAATTGGAACTTTAGTATAACAGGTGCTGAACAACACCTCCAGCCCTGCTAATTTCAGGTTCTATTGCTATCAGTGTAGCCAGGTCCCATATATTGACTGGGAATAGTTCTTCCTTCACCTAATCTCCCAAGGATTATTACCTCTAGGGACATGAATGATCCAAGTGTGGAGTGAGAAGAAATCCACAGCAGAACTACAATGGCTGGTTATATGGCTGAACCCACCCCAAGGGGCCTGATTGCCTGGAAATGAGCAGGAGAAGCTGCCACTCCAGCTTCCCCCTCTGGCACCTTGCCTGGCCAGAAGAACAGAACTAGCCAGAAAATGGAAACCCCTTCCTTTGGAATGTCTGACATTTTGAAATCCATTTTCATTCCGAATTGGCACAAAACATTCAAATTCTGACATTTCTTGCAAGAATGAAATTTCTGGAAAATAGTCTTTAAATATTTAATATTTCATTTAAACTAAATAAAAACACTTTGTTTTTTACACCATGAAACAATAAAGTCATAACAAAATGTTTCTTCTTATTAAAACTCAATATGTCATCAACACAAAAAAATCAGCTTCATCAAAACAACAGGTGAAAATGAAAAAAGAGCTCTGTCATCTTCCTGTTGACAATGTTATTGAAATTGATGAGTTCCCACAAAATATTCTGGTTTATAAAACTGTATTGTTTGCAGACACTTCTGTTGGCAAGACTACTAACAGGAAATCTTCCCAAACCAGGTCTCTTCCAAAAGTTGTTCCTTCTTCACAAGTGAAGATAACTGCATCCAGCGGGAGGGGCAGGGGAAGGAAGAAGAGAGAAAGGAAGCAGGAAAGGAAAAGGGAGGGAAAAAAGAGAAAAGGAGAAAGAGAAGAAAAGGAGAAAGAAGACAGAGGAGAGACTTGGAGGCTAGGTCACGTGGGTATCCAGGTGATTTATAAGCCCAGTCTTTGCCCTGAACAATCTGCTGTAGCAGGGGCAGAAGAGTGATGAGGACTGGACACAAGGACTCCTTGTTTTCCTGGCCAGCTGCTTCCTCACTGCCTCTGCCATGTGCTGCTGCTCAAAGTCCAGTGCTCCACTCTGGACTGATGACCTCCAGGATGGATGCCCTGTGAGTGTGCACTGCCACAAGTTTTGGCGAGAGCCCAAGGGAAGGATTTGCCTAATTGTGAGGACAAGAGACCAGAGGTCCTCTGTGATTTTTTGCTGATCAAGGTGACCCTTACTGATAAAGGGACTAGAGCAATGCTGGGTGAATTCCTGCACCCAGCAAAGTACAAAGGAGAGGTCTCTACTCATAGGCCATGTCCACGCAAGCTTGGACATTTGGTTCCCTGGGGACAACTAGCAGTGGGACACGTTGTGCCACTGCTAGTTGTCCCCAGGAACACCTGTGCCATGCACCCTCTGGTGCATGGCAGGTTACCCCAGGTGAGGTAGGGGAGGCCTAGACCAGCACTGGGCTGGCCCCAGCAGCCTTACTTGGGGTACTGGGGGCCTCCTGGGGTTGCAGCAGCAATGACCCTGCCACTTGGAGCCTGGGTGGCAGGTGGGGCTTGGCTCCGGTTGTCCAGGTTCCAGTTTTGAGCAGTGCTCACTGCCTCTGTGTGCACCACTCCGCTTTTTTTTTTTAATACATTTTTTTTTACCCCTGGATATCCAAAAATCCTGCACTGCTCCCTTGTAACACAGAGAACAGCTGAATATGCTGTATGTGTGCAGAGGTCCAGCTTGCACGGGGATGGTTAATGCTGGGGGAGAGTGGGAGGGTGATCACAGGCAGGGAGTGCCACATGCACAAAAGAGTGCACACATGCTTGTGGCAGCTAGGCAGCCTAGTGAAGAGCAGCTCCCCACAGGTGGCCTGAGGGGATTGGCAGCAGCAGTGGCCGGGCCATAGCAGCAGGGTAGAGGTGCAGCATGGTGCAAGAGCAGTCCATTATTCCTCGTGCTCTGGCGGTGTGGCTAGCAAAGGGGGCCTGGCAGTGGCAGTGGCAATGAGTCTTGCCACCCTGCTCTGCCCTCCCATGCTGTCCCATCCACTGTGCTACAGAAGCCCCCAGGGGGAGGGCACTAGGCTGGGGAGCCCTGAGCTAGCAGTGGGCAGCCCACATCCTCCCTGAGCCTGGCGCCCACAGGCTCTGCTCAGCTCTGCTCTGGCCATACTGCCCGTAGGTGCAAGGAGGGGGTGGGAGGCTCTGAGCTCCATGTTCCTCCCTCCACCCCAGCTGCCTCAGCCACCACCTCCTGTGCATGGCAGTCAGGACTCAGGTACTGCTGGCTGGCTGCATCTGGCACCCGTGGGGCAGGGAGTGGGCAGGATGCATCCACTGAGTCCCATAGCCCTGGTAGCTGGGGCCTTCCTCTGGCAGGGCTGGGGAGTAGGGCACTGCAGGCTAGGAGTGGGGGCCCTGGCAGGGATTGGGGCTGCAGGTCAGGACTGCAGGGTGCCAGCACAGTTGTGGGAGAGGGGGGTGAGTGGCTGTGGGTATGAGTGAGGGGGACCAGGAAGTTTAGGGGACTGCTGGTCAGGAGTGAAGGGCATGGACAGGGCCATGGGGCTAGGTTGGGTGGCTCTGGGAAGATCTTTTTAAGAATACAGTCTCTTTCTAGTTTGGGTTGCAATTGTTTGAGGATTTTCCGTACAGGTTCAAGGGAGGGGTGATACATCATAACCAGCGGTGTGCGGTTTGTGGGGGGGTTTCTTCTGTACTGCAGCAGTTCTTCACATGGTATCCGGGTGGCTCTTTCAAACGTGCGATCTATCTCTCTGGAGCAATGTCCTGGTTGAGTGAAAGCCTTTTTAAGATTGGTGAGGTAGCAATCCCGGGTGTTCTCTTCAGTGCAAATTGGGCAGGATCTGAGGTCTTGGCTGTATATCACAGCTTTTTTGGTGTGTTTAGGGTGATTGCTGGTTCTGTGCAGATATGTATGGTCTGTGGGTTTCTTGTATAATGTGGTCTGTATTTTATCATTCTGGATACGGATCATCATGTCTAAAAAGAAGATGTTGGTGCTGGAGTATTCTAGAGAAAGTCAGAGGGATGATGATTGCTGAATTTCTGATGGAACTCAATCAGAGATTGCAGGTTTTCAGTCCAAATGATGAAGATATCATCAATATATCTTAAGTATAGCAAGGGTTTGATGGTGCAGTTCTTGAAGAAGTATTCTTCCCCGTGGCTCATAAAAAGGTTGGCATACTGTGGGCCCATTTTGGAACTTTTCCTTATTTAGGAACTGCAGGGCAAATATTTTAACAATGCTTGGCACATGCTGACATAGGTAGTCCTATTGTTTAAATCCTTCTATGAACTGGGGCTGCCCAAGCCCATCTGCAACGTTTTAAAAGTCTCTGTGGTATTTGAAGGCAATCAGAGAGTGTGCTGGAAATTATATATTCATCATTTTATGTACAGCTGTAGTTCTAGCTGTTAAAGTGGTTTTGTGGTACTTTCCAGGTGTGTGTGTGTGTGTGTGTGTGTGTGCTAGGTTTTGTTACACAAACTGAACAATATCCAGAAAATCTCTTCTTAACATACTTCCATGAATGACTGGTGCCTCCTGAGACTGAAGGGGCACCATTTATAGGCAGCAGCAGGAACCACCCACAGGTGCTGGCGGTGGTGTTGCGGTGGCAAGCGGCAAGTGGCAAGCAGGGACTGCCTGCAGACACCAGCAGTGGTGCCAGCAGCAGCAAGCGGGGACTGCCCACAGATGCCAGCAGCTGCATCAGCAGCAGGGGGGGGGAGGGTGGTGATGAGCAGCGACTGCCCACAGAAGTCAGCGGCAGGCCACCCCCCCGGGGGGA
>NW_005842594.1:764198-769102 GCF_000455745.1 Alligator sinensis | reverse complement strand
GGAGCTGCAGGTCAGGACTGCAGGGTGCCAGCACAGTTGTGGGAGAGGGGGGTGAGTGGCTGTGGGTATGAGTGAGGGGGACCAGGAAGTTTAGGGGACTGCTGGTCAGGAGTGAAGGGCATGGACAGGGCCATGGGGCTAGGTTGGGTGGCTCTGGGAAGATCTTTTTAAGAATACAGTCTCTTTCTAGTTTGGGTTGCAATTGTTTGAGGATTTTCCGTACAGGTTCAAGGGAGGGGTGATACATCATAACCAGCGGTGTGCGGTTTGTGGGGGGGTTTCTTCTGTACTGCAGCAGTTCTTCACATGGTATCCGGGTGGCTCTTTCAAACGTGCGATCTATCTCTCTGGAGCAATGTCCTGGTTGAGTGAAAGCCTTTTTAAGATTGGTGAGGTAGCAATCCCGGGTGTTCTCTTCAGTGCAAATTGGGCAGGATCTGAGGTCTTGGCTGTATATCACAGCTTTTTTGGTGTGTTTAGGGTGATTGCTGGTTCTGTGCAGATATGTATGGTCTGTGGGTTTCTTGTATAATGTGGTCTGTATTTTATCATTCTGGATACGGATCATCATGTCTAAAAAGAAGATGTTGGTGCTGGAGTATTCTAGAGAAAGTCAGAGGGATGATGATTGCTGAATTTCTGATGGAACTCAATCAGAGATTGCAGGTTTTCAGTCCAAATGATGAAGATATCATCAATATATCTTAAGTATAGCAAGGGTTTGATGGTGCAGTTCTTGAAGAAGTATTCTTCCCCGTGGCTCATAAAAAGGTTGGCATACTGTGGGCCCATTTTGGAACTTTTCCTTATTTAGGAACTGCAGGGCAAATATTTTAACAATGCTTGGCACATGCTGACATAGGTAGTCCTATTGTTTAAATCCTTCTATGAACTGGGGCTGCCCAAGCCCATCTGCAACGTTTTAAAAGTCTCTGTGGTATTTGAAGGCAATCAGAGAGTGTGCTGGAAATTATATATTCATCATTTTATGTACAGCTGTAGTTCTAGCTGTTAAAGTGGTTTTGTGGTACTTTCCAGGTGTGTGTGTGTGTGTGTGTGTGTGTGCTAGGTTTTGTTACACAAACTGAACAATATCCAGAAAATCTCTTCTTAACATACTTCCATGAATGACTGGTGCCTCCTGAGACTGAAGGGGCACCATTTATAGGCAGCAGCAGGAACCACCCACAGGTGCTGGCGGTGGTGTTGCGGTGGCAAGCGGCAAGTGGCAAGCAGGGACTGCCTGCAGACACCAGCAGTGGTGCCAGCAGCAGCAAGCGGGGACTGCCCACAGATGCCAGCAGCTGCATCAGCAGCAGGGGGTGGGAGGGTGGTGATGAGCAGCGACTGCCCACAGAAGTCAGCGGCAGCTAATCTCACGGGGGGCACATGCTCCCGAGTGCCTGCCCCCACAACACATTGCCTATGCATACTTCTGCTTTTAGTAAATGAAGGTGATACACAAATATGGATCATCAAAGGCAAAACATTCAACCACTGCAATAAAATATAAGGCATTTCAGGCAGTTGGAAGTGATTTTTGGATAATCAGGCTGCAAGAATTATACATATCTTTGATGATTTAGTAAGATACAGCAATCTTTCTAAGCTTCTCCCTTTTTTTTCTCAGAATATGCTCTTGAATGTCCTTTTAATAGCCTGTCAGGATTCACATTGAACTTCATCCTCCCATTCAAACTGGAGGTGAGCTGAGATGGCCTGATTTGGGTTATCTCAAAACAATTATCATGAGGTTTGTTTTTTCCAGCCTACACAGCAATGACTTCTGGATTGGCTTTTCTATTCACCAGCAACAGGAAGCAATGAAAGGTTGCAGTTCTTCTTGAGCAACCCTTAACAGTAGCTGGACTTAACAAAAAGAAATAAAGCTAATAATATGACAGGGAGGAATTTAAGTTCCAGGGTAGCACTTCCATATAAGAAGAGAAATGAGAATAAGCTGGTTGATGGCATAGGCAATGCAAAGGGCGACACAGAGGGAGCACGTGCCCCCCCAAATTTCTGCGCCAATGGCAGGACACAGGGTGCTGGGATAATCACAGCTGGAGCCAGCATCTGGCAGCAGTGGGGGGCAGCAGTGGCAGCAAAGAGTTGTGCTCTCCTACTGCCAATGCTTATGTGTCATCTACAGTTGATGGAAATGGCTCCAGAACACAGGCTGAAGGACACAGATGTCTCTGAGGGTGTGTCTACACATGTGATTTAATGCACCTTAGCCTATTTTAATACACATTAAAATAGGCTAAGGTGCATTAAGCCTCACTTAAAAACCATGGG
This sequence comes from Alligator sinensis, assembly GCF_000455745.1. Taxonomy (NCBI): domain Eukaryota; kingdom Metazoa; phylum Chordata; order Crocodylia; family Alligatoridae; genus Alligator; species Alligator sinensis. Next base: position 766,804 of record NW_005842594.1, on the reverse strand, counting down.
CACTTTTGCATATGCTCAGGAGGGTTGGGGAGCACACTTTAACTAGAGTGGCTCTGAGAGCTGCTCTAATTAAAGCACTGTAGTGTTTCATGTATCAGTGTCCCCATACACAAAATGGCAGTGGCGATGCTTGAACTAAAGCTCATCTGATGAGCTTTAGTTTAAATGCCCCCACTGCCATTTTTAAGTGCAAGAACACGGACACACGAGATGCAGGAGGCTGCTGGAATGCAGTAATTACTACACTCCAGCAGACTCAAGTAATTACCACGTGTCAGAGCAGCCTTTACGCTCATGTACAGGCACTACATGGTCTTTAGTTAATTCTCATTAAGACAGGCTAATGCGTATTTTCCTAGTAGTTCACAACAGCAGTACTGTACTAGATTTAATGCATATTAACTTAAGTGCATTGATGCACATATAGATGTGCACTTAAAGCCTGTGGGATCACCTCTATATATGAAGACTGTAGTCCCTGCTCTGACAATGGAATGCTTAGAGAGGAAAGAAATGGAAATAACCCCCTAGTCAGAGCTCAGCAAATCAGAAAGTGAACTTAACATTAGACAAGCCCTTAGACCATAAGGGGGCTTCTCTGAAGAAGCTCCCTCATCTTCCAGGTAACCATGGACACAAAAATCAGTGATAATAATAGCTGTCTGTCCTCCCTTACCCAATTTGATTTCAGTTTCCCCTGACCCATATGCCAACATGCAAGGGGCCCCAAGCATCCAGCAAACCATTTCCAACCATACAGAGCATCAGTAGTTTACTTCCAAGCTTAACTGTGACCTTTGATCTACGTGTGTTATTAATCAGAGGCAAGCTGAGGAATGATCTGCTCACATAGAACAAGTAACCTTTTTTTGTTGAAATTATCCTGCAAAGGAATTTAAAAAATAGTTTCTATTTAAATCCTCCTCAAAGAAAGCCTAACAAGTATCTTCAAAATAAGAGTTTGCTTGTGTAATTTGTTATGGTGCATACTGATTCATAGGCTATATATGGATAATGTTTAAGGCCAAAAGGGCTCATTAGGCCATGCATCTATTCCAGTCTATCACAAGCCAAAGAATTTTAACCAGTATTCCCTGATTTGAGCCCAATAGTTGGCACTTGGCTAAAATACATCTTCATGATTTGCAGGCATCAGGAGATGAAGAAATTATCATTTCCCTTAAGATCTTACTGCAATAGTTCATCACCCTCATATGCACTTTATTTCCCATGTGAATTTATATGGATTTAAGTTCATCGTTAGTTAGTTAAAGACTGGAAATTCCATGCTTGTTTATCTATAAGACTACTGAGCTGATATAAGAGCTAATGACTTTATCAATGGAGAAGTCAGCCATAAGATCCAGTAGTGTCCACAAATACACTTGCAATCACAGCAGCTCTGAGGACACATCCTCAGCATTTCATGGTTCAGCAAATAGTAGCAGTTTCCTTCTCTTTGGACAATCTTGTTGGTTGGTTTTCTCTTTCTGTGCAAGAGCTCCTTGAAGAGACTATATAGACAGCATCCCAAACTAGTTGCTGGTGTCCTTAGCTGTGTGGAAGACTTTTAATTTTAGCCCAGCACTGATTAGTGCATGGATTATGGTGAATTCTGCCAGTCTCTCTTATCCAATAGCATGCACCAGTTACTTCATGTCACACTTCCCAGCTGCCTCTAGATCACTGCCTCAGCTCAGAATTCATTTATCAACCTCTGGCCAATCAATACCATGGTCCTCTCTGACACTTTATTAACAAGGGAAAGAATGAAACAGAAGCAGAGGCTGGCCATTAGGGCTGTGCAAAATGGCACCATTTCATTTCAACTTCTGTTTTGACGGGACAGGTTTTCTTTCAAGTTTCATTTCATTTTGAAGTGCTGTTCTGTTTCATTTTGTCGAAACTGTTTCGCTGTTTTGATGTTGTTTCAACATTTTGCCCATATACTATAATGGGGAAGAATGAAATTGCCTATAACTGTCATTTCTTCATAGATTTTGATGACAACAGCAGAAATGGTAGCCCCTTCTGAGGCCACAAAGCCTTACAGGTTTCATGGAGATAGGTGCAGGGGTTTCTGGGGAACTGCACCTTGAGACTCTGACAAGCAAAACTCATGATGTATAACTGTGTGTGTGTGGTAAAGCACAGCTGTTTTTCCATCCCTACCCCAGAGCACCATGATTGGAAGGGACTTCAGGGAAGGATCACAGATAACTGGCCAGCTGCACATGTCAGTATTAGAGCAGTCCTTCCCCCCTCTTCCCCCTCCCTCTTCTTAGTTTCTTTTTCCCTGCAAGCAAGCCCAACTTCGAAAGTCGAAACGTTTCGAAACTTTCAAAATGCTTTGACTGTCCTTGTTTAGTTTTGAGGCTGTGTAACTTCCCATGCCTTTCTCCCAAGCATTGCGTGTTTGGGTTCTTTAAGAACCTCACCATGGCTCCTTGGATTGTACGGCAGGCTATTGGGAGTGGCCTCAGGTCAGATCTCCAGGGGTTTCTCCTGCCACATCTTTGATGATAAGAAGTTTCCAATCGGGAGGACAATGTCTGGTCCTGCCCCCCTGGTCCTTTCCCTTAGCCATCCTCATGACTGCCTCTTCT
>NW_005842594.1:760837-764188 GCF_000455745.1 Alligator sinensis | reverse complement strand
CCCTGGCTAACACCAACCATGATGTTGCCTGTTGGGGCAGATGTTTGGGTTCTCCCCGGTGCTCGGTTCCTTGGGGCTGTGCTTCATAGATTCATAGACTCATAGATGTTAGGGTCGGAAGGGACCTCAATAGATCATCGAGTCCGATCCCCTGCATAGGCAGGAAAGATTGTTGGGTTCAGATGATCCCAGCCAGATGCCTATCTAACCTTCTCTTGAAGACCCCCAGGGTAGGGGACAGCACCACCTCCCTTAGGAGCCTATTCCAGATTTTGGCCACTCTAGCAGTGAAGAAGTTCTTTATAATGTCCGGTCTAAATCTTCTCTCTGCTAGCTTGTGGCCACTATTTCTTGTAACCCCCAGGGGTGCCTTGGTGAGTAGAACCTCACCAATTCCCTTCTGTGCACCCATGATGAATTTATAGGCAGCTAAAAGGTCGCCTTTCAACCTTCTCTTGTGGAGGCTGAAGAGGTCCAGGTGCCCTAGTCTCTCCTCATAGGGCTTGGCCTGCAAGCCCCTAACCATATGAGTGTCCCTTCTCTGGACCCTCTCCAGGTTATCCACATCCCTCTTGAAGTGTGGCACCCAAAACTGGATGCAGTATTCCAACTGAGGTCTGACCAGTGCCCAGTAGAGGGGAAGTATCACCTCCTTGGTTCTGTTCATCATGCATCTGCTGATGCATGATAAAGTGCAGTTAGCTGCTTTGCTGATGACTTTGTCACATTGATGACTCATGTTCATCTTGGAGTCCACTAGTACTCCAAGATCCCTTTCCACTTCCGTGCTGCCAAGCAGATCATTTCCCAGGCAGTAGGTGTGCTGGACATTGCATTTCCCCGTGTTAAATCGCATTCTATTTTTTTCTGCCCATTTGTTCAACCTATCCAGGTCTGCCTGTAGTTTTTCCCTGCCCTCTGATGTGTCCACTTCTCCCCACAGTTTTGTATCATCCATAAACTTGGACAGAGTACACTTCACTCCCTTGTCCAACTCACTGATGAAGACATTGAAGAGTACTGGTCCAAGGACCGAGCCCTGCAGGACCCCACTGCCCACGTACTTCCAGGTTGATACCGACCCATCCCCACTCTCTGGGTATGACCCTCTAGCCAATTTGCCACCCACCGGACTGTGTAATTATCCAAGTCACAGCCTCTTAACTTGTTCACCAGTATGGGGTGGGATACCGTATCGAAGGCCTTCCTGAAGTCTAAGTAGACGATGTCAACCCCTACTCCTGCGTCCAGGTGTTTTGTAACCTGGTCATAAAAAGAGACTAGATTAGTCAGGCATGATCTACCTGCTATGAACCCACGCTGGTTTCCTCTCAGCATAATTTATCCTGCTGGGCTCTCACATATATGAACCTTTATAATCTTTTCAAAGACTTTAGCAAGGATGGAGGTGAGACTGACTGGCCTATAGTTTCCTGGATCCTCCTTCCTCCCCTTCTTGAAAATAGGTATCACATTGGCCCTTTTCCAGTCCTTCGGGATCTGGAAAAGGGGCCACAAATGCTCAAATATTCTTGCCAGTGGCTGTGCAATGACATCAGCCAGTGCCTTCAGTACCCTCGGATGGAGCTTATCTGGGCCTGCCAACTTAAATGCACTCCTTCCAAGTGAATCTGCAACATCTCAGGGTCAACGCTTGGTAGTCTGGCACCCTGCTGTTGCCTCTCTACAATCCCATTGTGAGACTTGTTTTGCCCCTCATTTAGGAACACTGAGACAAAGAACTCATTGAGGAGTTCAGCCTTCTCCCCCCGGTCTGTCACCAATTGCTTTTGCCCATTCAGTAGTGGTCCTATACCGCCCTGGGCCTTCCTTTTACTCCCTATATATCTGAATAACAAATTTTTGTTATCCTTAACTTGGGATGCCATCCTCAGCTCCATGGTAGCTTTGGCCCGTCTAACTGCCTCCCTACAACTGTGAACTGAGGAGGTATACTCCTCTTTAGTAATCTCTCCATTTCCACTGCTTATATGCCCCCCTTTTTGCCTTTAGGCTGCTCTGGATTTCTCTGGTCAGCCAAGGAAGCCTCTTGGCCCCTTTCCCCTTTCTCCCCTGCATCGGGATTGTCTCCTTCTGTGCCCACAGGATCACTTCCTTAAGGCACAGCCACCCTTCCTGGGCTCCCATATCATCAATCTCTTACTCTGCAGTGTGTCATTGACTAAACGCCTGAGCTTGCTGAAGTCAGCCTTCCTAAAATCTAGCACTTCCACCCTACCAGTTACCTTTCCCACTCTACGCCTTATGGTGAATTCTATTATTTGGTGGTCACTGTCCCCCACATGACCACTGATCTGTAGGTCCCCTACCATGTCATCCCCTGTTGCCAATACCAGGTCCAGTAAAGCATTACCCCTAGTGGGACCATGTACCTCCTGTGTCAGGTGGAGGTCCTGTACACAGGATAGGAACCTCCATGAATGGTGGGAAATTGCTATCTGCGTCTCCCAGCAGATGTCAGGGTAGTTTAGGTCCCCCATGACTACCACTTCCCTTGTCTTTATGGTCTCCGAGAGCTGCCTCAGGAGTTCCAAATCTAGTTCTTCCCCTTGGTGTGGGGGTCTGTAGCAGACCCCTACCACCAAAACCCTTTCCCCTTGACCTCCATGTATTCTAACCCACAATCCTTCTACTTTCTCCTCCTCTGATTCCATTTTGATAAGGGTCGATGTATAACGGTCCTTGACATAAAGTGCAACCCCTCCACCTCTCCTCCCCAATCTATCCTTTCTCTACAGCTTATAGCCCTCAATGTGTACCGCCCAGTTGTGGGTAGAATCCCACCAGGTTTCTGTTAACCTCACTAAGTTATAAGTGTTTTCTGCAAGCAGGAGTGCTAGTTCATCCTGCTTGTTCCCCATGCTCCTAGCATTAGTATGTAGGCACTTGAGCCCTGTGACTGGTGCCTTTGTTGCCCCCCGGCTCTGATGCCCAAAGGGCCCCTTATTGCTTACCTACTTATTGCTTACCTGTGCTGTACTGCTGGACATCCCATGGATTGCAGGTTCCTGATGTTATTCTTCTTCTGCCTCCCCATCCCCTGTCTGAGCTAATATAAAGCCCAATGTAGGAGATCAGCCAACCTGTTGGAGAAGAGACTTTTACCTTTAGCTGAAAGGTGAAGTCCATCGCGCCTCAGGAAGTCCCTTGCCAGGAAGTGTGGGTCGTGGTCCAGGAAGCCAAATCCTGCACCATGGCACCAACTCCTGAGCCTCAGGTTGACCTCTCTGATGCAGGTGCTGTGATGCCTAGATTCATAGATGTTAGGGTCGGAAGGGACCTCAATAGATCATCGAGTCCGACCCCCTGCATAGGCAGGAAAGAGGGCTG
>NW_005842594.1:748512-760689 GCF_000455745.1 Alligator sinensis | reverse complement strand
AGGTCGCCTCTCAACCTTCTCTTGCGGAGGCTGAAGAGGTCCAGGTGCCCTAGTCTCTCCTCATAGGGCTTGGCCTGCAAGCCCTTAACCATACGAGTGGCCCTTCTCTGGACCCTCTCCAGGTTATCCACATCCCTCTTGAAGTGCAGCGCCCAAAATTGCACGCATTACTCCAACTGCGGTCTGACCAGCGCCCGATAGAGGGGAAGTATCACCTCCTTGGTTCTGTTCATCATGCATCTGCTGATGTACGATAAAGTGCCATTAGCTTTTTTGATGACTTCGTCATACTGACGACTCATATTCACCTTGGAGTCCACTAGGACTCCAAGATCCCTTTCCGCTTCCGTGCCACCAAGCAGGTCATTCCCTAGGCAGTAGGTATGCTGGACATTTTTCCTCCCTAGGTGCAGCACTTTGCATTTCTCCTTGTTGAATTGCATTCTGTTGTTTTCTGCCCATATGTCCAGGTCTGCTTGTAGTTGTTCCCTGCCGTCTGGCATGTCCACTTCTCCCCACAGTTTTGTGTCATCCGCAAACTTGGACAGAGTACACTTCACTCCCTCGTCCAAGTCGCTGATGAAGACATTGAAGAGACATTGAAGAGTATCGGCCTACTGTGACCTCTGACCAGGAGGATGGATGAGAAGACCACCTGCACTCCCATCTCCTTAAGCCTGGCCCCCAGAGCCCTGTAGTCACCCATGACACAGTCAGGACTACTCCTGGCCACGTCATTGGTTCTCATGTGGATGAGGACCATGGGCTAGTAGTCCGAGGGCCAGATCAGGTCAGGAGTCCTTGTTATGACATCCCAGATCTTGGCCTCTGGCAGGCAGCACACCTCACGTGCCATGGGATCTGGGCGGCAGATGTTTCCCTCTGCTCCTCTCAGTAGGGAGTCGCCCACTATGATGACCCATCTCCTCTTCCTCCAGTAGCTTGTCTAGCCCCCAGCTTGCTCGGGGATGGATTGGGGCTCCTCCCGTGCCGTCTCCTCCACTGCACTCTCCTCCATTGCAGCCAGGGCTTCATGTCTGTTGCCCAACTGCACCAGTGGATCCATTTCTGTGGCGAGCGGCCTGGCCCTGGAAGTGACTGTTGTTCATCCTTCTGTATCAGCTTCGGGGCTTCAGGGTTGTTGGCCACTGGTGAAGTTAGTGCCAAGTGTTCTCCGTGGCCCCTCTTTGCTCTTGGCTTACGTGGAGCTGGGTTCTACCTGGGCTCCCGCCTCCCTTGATGCATCGTTGACCCCCCGAGTTTGGTACCTGCCCCCGGTTGTTTGGGTCAGGGTCCCATCCTCATTGCATTTGCCGATGTCCCAGTCACTGTGACTACCGACTCGGGTCCACACTGGGTTCACCAGCGAGTCCTTGGGCCCTCGCTGGCCCAGCGTTCCTGTCATGCTCCCTTCCCAAGGGAGCCACCAAGCCTCCTCCTCTGGATCCTCCAGCTGTTCTGACCTCTCTGGGCCAGCTGGAGATGCTCTTTCTGCCCCCACCTCCCCCAACTTCCTTCTGGCTGGGTCTTTTCTGCCGGCTCCAGCTGCCCACCCAGCCAATCGTCCTTGGCACGCTTTTATAAAGAGCTCCCGGGCAGACATGGGAGCCATTCCCGGCTCCTCCCAGCTCCGCCACAGGTTTTTCCTTTGATCTTCGACCATGGCAGCTCCAGCTGCCATGGTTTCACTTTCGCCGTGATCAGCTGTTGGTGCAGTGTCCTGCCACGTCTCTTCTGATTCCGGTAAGTTTTCCTCACAGGCTGTTTCAAAGCCTTTCAATTCATTTTGATTTCACTGTTTTGAGCTTGAAACAAGTCAAAACAGCATTGAAACGAAACACCTGGTGAAATTTCGCACAGCCCTACTGGCCATGGTGAGCATAGATTTAACATGGAGACAATATGCTTGCTTCTACAGGAAAAGAGACTTCTGCTTAGTGTGCAGGTTGGACATCAGAGTGTAGAGTTGGGCCAAGCAAGCCCAACTCTGTCTTACCAGTGGCACCTCCACTCCTTAGTGACCAGTGGGACAATAGTTGGAGCATTTGAACCATGTGGGTTAATAACACATGCCACTGTATATGCTGGCAAGAAAGCAGTTTAGGCTGAAAGCAAGTCCAATCAGGTTGTTAAGACACCCATGAAGCAGCCACAGCACATCTGTGTTTGGGTATGAGTGCTTTTCAGATGGGTGTTGGATATCACAGTGTTCTTAAACTTGTTGATTTCTCCTCAGCCAACATGGCCATGAGATTTTTTCTTCCCTTATAAAGACAGTCTGATGGTACCCTTCATTTTTAAGGCTCTGATCCATTTCATACTTTTCAAGCAGACCACCAAGGGAACTCAGCAGCCCTAAGACAGCTGTTTGGCAATGATTCAAAGCAATGACACATGTAAGTTTAGCAAAACAATAGACTGCACAGAGCAGAGACTATGGTCTTTGCTGCCTAAGCCTTTCTCCCATTCAAAGATTGACCCAGTTAATGTCTATTTTAATTTGTGAGGCTTAACTAGAGTAAAGAATGGCAAGGTTTAATGGATACGAGTTATAAGAGAAGTTTCATAAAAAGGAATGATGCAGCTTCCACTGAAGACAATTTTATTGACTTTACTGAATATTAGAATAGATCTTGAAGGAGCTCTGGGCATACACCATTAAGAGAAAGATGCTTCATTATAAAACAGTTTTTTTCTATTAAATTAGCAGTTGGGGTAGGCTAATTAATATAGGAATGGGAGGCAGGTCCCTGGGTTACATTCCCAACTCTGGCTGAGACAGTGGTTTACTGGTTAGTGCAGGGAGACTGAGTCAGGTATACCTTGGTTCAGTTATTGATTCTGAGAAAGAATCAATACCTTGGTCAGTTAAAATATTTATTTGATCCCCACAAAATTCCAAATTTGAGTTCACCGAAATCTTTAAGAATTTGTTTTTCTGCTCAACCCAAAATAAAATATTTCCCAAATTTTTAGCACTACCAGCAAAATGAAAAATAAGAGTTTTGCATAGGTATAATCCCTTAATCACAGAGGGGTTTTAGGATTTACTGTAATACCTCAATATTTGTAAGTGTTTTGTGATGATTAAGTACCACAGAAGAAAAAATAACATTGTTTTATTGGTTTTTGTTCCAATATTACTTTCAGATTTCAGATGCCAAATGCCTTCAGAATATCCATCAGATATTCTAGAACCAAATCTACATTCACACATCACAGCCCACATAAAAGGGGCCAATTTTTTAACATACCAGGATGTTTTTGTTGGGGTCACCTAAAAAGTGAAACTGCACTTGTGTGGCACCTACCCTAATGTCTGACACCTGATGATTAGTACAGTCATTATTTCATCATAGAATGAGAGGATTGAGTGCTGACTCAGGGCATTCAGCACTTTTCCTGGGAAGAGAGTGTATTGTTTGGTTGGAAGTGGACCAAATAGCTACAGACCTTGAGGTTTTGTGAACCCAAGTTCAGGTCAACAGATGTAGCTGATGAAGCAAACTTGGGTTCACAAGAGCTTGTGTTCTTTCTAGCATATATCCTATTTAGTTAGTCTATAAAGGTGCATATCTATCCGACCTTCTGACTGACTTCAAACTTTCCTTTTTTGTGTCCTTGTGACAAGGTATTTAGGAGAAGTCACACATTTCACTGGAATCTGACAGGCCATGCCATGAGCACTTCTTCTGTGGTCTCAAACTTGTGACCTCTGGGCTATCAACTAGGCCTGTACAAAGCACCCAGTATTCGCTTTGGATTCAGATTTGGCCAATTCAGGGGACAGTGATTCCATTCAGGTGATTCAAATCACTGTCTTGAATCAACTGAGCAGAATCTGATTTGGAGATTCAGAGAGCTTCGAATGGATTTGGACCTTTTTATTGGTCCCCTGATTCGATTCAGATTTGGAGATTAGCCACTGAATCAGGCCATATCTCCTCTGAATCAAATCAGCACCCAAAGCTTCACACAGCCCTACTATCAACTGTGCATTTATCATCCCCACCAAGCCAGCCCCCTAATTTCAGACTAACAGGGCTAACTACCTCTTTCTGAATAGCTACACCAGTATGAAAGCAATAGACCAATGATTCTCAACCAGGATGCCATGGCATCCTGGGTTGCTGTGAGTCCCCCTTAAAGGGGTTATGGGGTGCCACACCATGTTAGTACTGTTAAGTGTGCAAACATAATTCACAAGATAAACTCAAAGATTTCAAACAGGAATCCCCCATTATCAAAAAGATTCTGACCTGTTGTTTCTCAGTTCGTTGCAACAAATGAATTGCTCTGTTATTTTTCTCTAGTGAAGAAATGAGTAAAAGCTAAGATCTGGCATTTTCCAAGGCATGTTCTGAGTCCAACAAGCATGAGAACCACTGCAATAGACCTATTTATGTTTGGTATCAATACTAATGCAGAATTCCCTGAGCTGAAATGAAAGACCATATAACGCAGAAGGTAGCAGAGTTCAATGCTTTCAAGTTTCCAGGTGTTGTTTTGCTTTTGCTTTGATTATTTTTAATTGTGTTTAAACTGCAGGTATAATAAAAAACAGTTTGGGATGAAAGGCCATGTTATGGAATAAGCAAAAGCAGAGGAACTCAGAGCATTCAAACCATCTGCATTTACCTTCTGTGCAGGGTTGCCAACACAAGATGTTTTTTTACTGACAATCTGCAATGTTTTTACTGATTAGACTTTTTTACTGACATATGTTTTACATATTGTAAATGTAAACTTTCTGCCAGACCTGGACAAGGTCCGGGTTATACCATAGTAAAAAAGTTTTAAGATTATTCATAAAAAAAATGTCTTGGGTGGGTAACCCTACTTGACTGCAGCAATGGTTTTATACTATGCTGCACCTCCCCTCAACAGGGGTTCCCTACTCATACCTACATCCTGGTATCCCTGGCTATTAGGGCTGTGTGAAATTTTGCTGGAGAGGGAGGGGGAAGAGGAGGGAACAACTGCTCTGATACTGACATGTGTAGCTGGCCAGTGACTGTGACCCTTCCCTGAGGTCCCTTCCAATCCCAGTGCTCTAGGGGAGGGACAGAAAAACAGCATAAAAAGCATTGTTTGAACTGAGCTTTCTCTGTGCCTTCACACTTACAAGTGACACAAGTTTTGCTCTGAACAGTTTGAGGTTCAGTTTCCCAGAAACCCCTGCACCTATCTCCTTGAAACGTGCCAGGCTTCATGACCTCAGAAGGGGCTATGATCCTTGCATGTTTCATTCAAACCAGGCAATAAATGATAAAGTTATAGGAAGTTTCATGCTTCCTGATTATAGCCTATGGGTGAAACATCGAAACAGCATTGAAACAGCGAAACAGTTTCGATGAAACAAAATGGAACAGTGCTTTCAAAACTAAACAAAACTCAAAACGAAACACTGTCCCATTGAAACAGTGAAATGGAAGTCAAAACAACACAGTGCTGTTGCACACAGCCCTACTGACTATACTCCACACTCTTCTGCCCCACTCAAGGTCCTCTACTCACCTCCACATCCTGGTATTTCTGACTGTACCATGCTACCCCCACCCTTGAGTCCCCTACTGACCTCCACACTCTGGTACCCCCAAATGCATCTCACATTATGGTACTACCCAGGTCACCCCTCACCCTTACCCCCATGAGTTCTACTCCCCCTGTCCCAGCACAGACCTCTGAAGAAAAACCATTGTCTGCAAATACAGATATCATATTTAAGCGTGATTAGTTAAAACACATTAATTCATGTGTAGATGTGACCCAGCACTAACTTTACTGCTGGGTCTGCCCAGCCACTAGGGGCACATGGCGGGGCTGCAGGGACTTGGCACTAGTGCCAAGTCCCAGCACATGTAGACACCTGCCAAAAATTGCTTAATGAGTATTAGTTATAAGTGCATTAAATTTAGTCACACTTAAATGCATGTGTAGACCCACCCATTGTGGATCTTTTAAATCTCCTCAACATCAGGATTTTTTTCCACCTTCATTTGTCACAGTATTTTTATTCTCCTGTATTCTTATTCTCTTCTTTATTTTTATTTGAAATTATTAATGGAAATAGGCAAAAATAAAACCTTATACAGGTGACCCTCACCATTTGTGGGGGATACATTCTTGAGATCCCCATGAATGGCAAAATCCGTGAATACAGCACTGTGTTCATGAACGTCATGAATGCAGTGCTCCTGGCAGCTGTGAGGGGGAGGCATGGCTCCACTGGCAACGGTGAGATCCCAGCAGTGGTGGCAGGAGCCTGGCAGCGGCAAGCACGGAGCTCCCAAGGAGGTCCTGTAAGTGTATTTAAGATCCAGGTTCGGCATTCGTGAATATTTGAAACTACAAATGCCAAACCCGTGAATAGCGAGGGTTTCCTTTATGTGGGGCTGTGAAAAAACTTCTTACATAGATGAGTTAAAATTAACCCCTTGTTTGTGTAAAATGCATATATAAGGGCAAGTGGGGAAAAAACTTAAGATAGGAAAAATAGTTATCTATATGGGGCAAGGAGAAAAAAGGGCTTCTTTCTCAGGGAAGAAAATGACAAGTGAATGAATACATGACAAGAAAGCCTTTATTAAAGAGAGTAAACATGACATCTACATGAGAGAGAGAAAAGATATTTTGGTGATTAGAGACCTGACAAGCTTGAGTATCTGCTCTGCCATCCACTTAGTGGGCACATCTACTTGAAATGTGTTACTGTTCAGTCAGTACCGTAGCAAGGGGGGGAGTGAGCAGGGCGACCACCCTGAGCACCGAAGTGAAAGGGCACCAACAGGCACTGCCCCACCAGGGTAGGGCATGGGATGGAGCCACAAGTGGCTCATTTGGATGGCATGGAGATGGGGGGGAAGGTGGCTTCTGGCACTGCATGCACTCCCAGGCAAGCACAGGGGTTGCCCCCAGATCTGTGCATGGGCAAGGGCAGGCTGCCACTGTGGGCTTTGCTCCAGATACCAAACTTTGTTGCTATGGTACTTGCTCAGTAGCCTAGTTTACTGCACAGTACAGACAAGCATCTACACAGGCATGCCCTTACTGTGCAGTAAAAATGGCTAATCATGATTAAATTTGCTACTTGCAAATGCAGGTAACAAATTTAATTGTGATTAGTTATTATGCAGTAATGGACATGTAGATGCAACCCAGCAGCAAATTTGCTGTCAGATCTGTCCAGCCACTAGGCTCCAGCCTGAGGCCAGCCCTAGGGCTGCAGCCTAGGACCCTCCCCTGGCCAAGGTTTGGCTGCATCTGTGGCAGCACCCATCTGCAGGCTTTAAAAGCCTGCAGCCATGTTGTGCCCTGGGTAACACATCACAGTCAGCCTGAGGGTAATGCAGGCCCTGTGTGCCCCCTGGGCAGGCCACAGCCCTGCTGTCCCTGCCTGACTGGAGCTCTGTGCTGCAGCTTGGCCCTGCTCAGCCTTGCAGGTACCATTGCACTGCTGCCTGGCCAGGAGGGTGGACACCACCTGCTGCAGGCTGCTGCAGCCCCTGCCAGCACTGTCAGCAACCCAGGGCTTCATGCAGCAGGGCCAGCAGCACCTGCCTGCTGCAGATCCCAGAAGTGTGCCCTGCACCTGCAACTGCTGTGGGGCATAGCTTCTGCTGCATGGCTGCCAGTCCCTTGCCATGCCTCTGCACTGGGCACTGCTGGCAATAGAGAAACAGCCACACAAGGGCCCAGAGAGCCAACGCAGGATACAGAAGCATGACCTTTTCCTCACCATCAAGACCCACTCCTGTCCATATGCACATGCCTGTGCCCTCCATCCTGGGCCCCAGCTGGAGCTGGGAGGAGGTTGGTGACCTTGTGGCATTCTGGGGCAATGCAGAGGTACAGAGGCAGTTCAAGCAGGGTGGTGCTCAAACACCCACATTTATGAGGCCTTGTCAGGTGGGATGCAGGATTGTGGACACTCCTGGTTGGCATGGCAATGCTGCATCAAGGTCAAGGCCTTGCAGGCACAGTGGTTGGCCATGATTGCCCACAATTGTTGTTCCAGTCATATCCACAAGATCATGCTCTTTATGCGACCGTTGCCCCACATTTTGGTGCCTTGGGACCCAGGCCACCACTGTGCAGTTTTTACCAGCACAGGCAGCCAGCCCAAGTCCCTGCCCCACCCTGGCCCTTCCAGTGACAGGAGGGACCCTTGGGTGTTTCAGCATCCTGCCCTGCTCAGCTCAGCTCCCCAGCTGTTCAATCAACTAGCAGCTCAGGGAGCCCTGGCCAGCAGTTGCCTCAGAAGCTGCTTAGCCCCAGACCCCACCACAAGGAACATCCAGCCATTGTCAGGTTTGACCTAGAAACCACTACACATAGCCCAAGCAAAAGTCTCTGTTCTGTAACTAATGCCCAACTGCAATGATAAGGAGAAGACAGTCTTAGATAAAGGAGGCTTGAAAACAAAAACAGAATTAGTGGACTAGAGCAAAGAGCTGATTTAAATATTAAGATTCACACCCCTAGGTGGGAAGAAAGTATGCTAATGAAACATACATGTATGGAAATGAGATACATAGCTAAAACACAGGTATAGAGACATGCTCAGTAAAGAACTCCTTGCGTCACTCCCTTATAACCAATTAGCAAACAAGAATGCTTATGAAGGTCCAATACTCCTGTATAAAAGATGCTTAGAATTAAGAATCTGTGTGCTTGTTACGTGAAATTATTCCGCTTGCACCTTGTATTGCTAGCAATAAATCTTCATACTTTCACCCCTGGTATCTTTATTGGCTTTTGCATACCGGGCACGATCCCAGACTTGAGCTGGGGCACAACACCATGACACCACCAGTTGTCAGATCATCAGCTCCTCCCGGGGGGGGGGTTGGCCTCGTGCCTGTACGCTACACACCATGAGCCAAGGACACTTGGCACATCCCTTGAGATAGTAAGCCCTGCACTAGGTGTAGGGCCCTCCCAGTCCTCACCTCTGCCCCTGGCCACCTTCCAGCCTGGCCCACCCACACTCCTCTGGCCCTGGATTCCCCACCATAGCAGAACACAGTTCAAAACATTATTGAGCAGCCCATACCCCCTCAACTGGGCCAGCATGGGCCTCTCACACCCCGAGGAAGGTATTGATGCCAGTGATGATGTCCTCCTTGGGAGCAGGGAACAAGGACGTGTACTGCTGCAACAGGGAGCCCTCCAGGTGGTGGTGGAGGTTGCAGGACAGCCCAGGCTTGCCTCCCATGACATCATAGCTCGCAGTCCTCTACCAGGTGCACAGGTTCACCTGGGGAACCATGAGGATCAGCAGCATCAGGGCATAATGGGTCAGGCACCCCCAGCCTGCACAAACAGCTTATCTCACACCAGCTGGGGAACACACAGCAGGAGCATTCTCAGGGCACAGTGGCAGCATGGGGGTAGGGGGGCAGCTCCAGGATGCCTCCTCAGAGAAGACCTCTGCAGGGAGGGCAGGAACACAGCCAGCTCCTCATCCCAGATGTCCAAGAGCCCCATGTGCCGCCAGCCCCAGTGCAGTGGGCTGGGTGACAGCACAGTAGGGTGGGTGGCCTGCAGGGGGAGGGAGGCAGCAGAGTCTGAAGCCACAGCAGCGGGGGCTGCCAGAAGCCTGTCCTGTCCCACCCTGGGGATGGGGTGGGGGAGGCAGGCTGCCTGCAGCCAGCACCCAGCAGTCCACAAGCCCCAGGGGAGTGCACAGGGATGGAAGGCTTGGCTCGTGGCCACCTGGTCCTGGGGCTGCCTAGCCTGACTTAGCAGGGTCCCTGGGCACTTGTGTATGCCCAACCCCTGATTGAGGCCAGGCAGTGCACAGGCCCTGGTACAGAGAAGCATTTTATCTCTAAAATGTTGCAAACTCTTATAAAAGGCTTCTGTCTCTTGGCTCTGCAGGACCTGCATCTCAGCATGAGGGAGAGGCTGTAGGGCCCAGGAGGGATGCAGACTTAGGGACACTACCACCCAGTGCTGGAGCCCTCTGGATGTGCCAGCTGTGCCAGAGGCATATGTAGTACCAAACCCTCCTCCTCCAGTTGGTGGTGGTGGTGGTAGAGGAGAGGGCAGATGATGCCCAGGCCTGGTGGCAGTAAGACCTGACCTGGGAGGAGTGGTGGTGGGAAGAGGATCTGGCCTGGCAGGAGAGGTGGTGCCAGGAGGACACTGCTCAGGAGGATGCCTTCTGGACCATGCTCCTGGCCCTGGAGTGGGAGCAGCTCCAGATCCTGCAGCACCAAAATGATATCCTGGGCCAGGCTGTGGAGGCCAGGAACAATGACTGCTAGACCCTGGACACCACCATCCTGAGCCTGGCAGTCTCATGCACGTCCACTGCTGCCCAGACCCTGGACCTAGACCTGAAGGCCATCTGGAAGCCACCCACCACCCTACAGCCAGCCCCCACCTGGGCCTGGGAAGAGGTCTTCCACTGCCTCCTATCCACAGGGTCCCCTGGCTCAGCCCCTGTCCCAGATCCACTGCCACCAGTCTGGGCCCAGCCCTGCTGCTTGCCCCAGCTGTGTAAACACCTAGCCAAAATCACTTACTGCACAGCAGTTTACGGCACAGTAAATCTAGGCTGAAGTAAATGCCCAGTGTGTCCTTAGGTAAGTTTTAGTACTTAGACTTAACGCCTCAAAGGTAGTCAGGCAAACCGTAGGCACCTACATATATTGCAGGATCTGGACAGCTCTGCCTCACACAGGGGAGTTGTGAGGAAAACGCAGTGAATGCTGTGGTGTGCCAGGATTTGGTGGCATAAAAAGGTGGTCTCACCTTTTAAGTGAGGCAGACAGTCCTAGGATAAGAGTTCAGCTTTGGGTGATTAGTTGGCAGTTAAAAGCCCAAGGGGAGAAGGCACAAATACCTAGGAAGGAGGAGTTTGTGGGCAGGAAACAAACTGAAGTCTAGAGATCACCTTTAGGAAGAGCCAGAGCTAAAGGGTTTTACTCATTTATTTGTTTGTTTGGGCCGAGAATTTTTATTTTGTGTTATGAGGACTGGATGACGTGCTCCTAAGGGAGAAAAGCCAGGCAGTGAGTCTGCATGCATCCAAGCTTGCATGGGCTATTATTTGGACTGTTTGAAGGATTTCTAAGGGGACAAGGCCCACCTGCACAGGAGCACGTACACTGACCTGCATGTCATCTCTCCTTCAGACATGGTGGAATGGACTGGACTGGAATGTGACCCCATTCTCCAGGGAATGGTTGCTGTTCATCTCTTGAAGTTATAAGGGAAACATGCAGAATCTGTGCAGTAATCTATATTTGTGCTCCTGTGACTTGTAGTCACATGCTGCAACTCCTCAGCCTCGCTAGTAAAATCAAGAGATAGCAGCTTTATGGAATAAATCTGGCCATGTGTCTGCACTACATTTGCTGAAGCTCCCAAAATGCATTGTGCCTCAAGAGAAACCTGTAGCAATCTGTGCAGAATAGAGAAGGTGACATGAAGGCATATCTTCATGACTTCACACTGATCCCTGAGGTGGGCTCAAACCTCGGAGCCTGCAAGGGGGTGAAGTGCTGTAGTGAATTTCAAGCCTATACTGGGGGAAACACAACCAAGGCATGTGGCTTGTGCCTAGAGGAGTACTGTGCAAAAAAATGCACTCAGGGCATCCCCCATTCCCACTCTAGCAGCCTGACCTAAACTGCCATTCTAAAAAACTATAGTTCCTAAAACATCTGCACTCCATGGGCACATACAGATGAGCACACGTGTCTCTTGCAATGTCTTAAACCCCTTTGAGATGCTGCCAGATGCACACCGGGAACAAAAAATGTTCCCCACACTGCATATTTGATGACGGGCAAAATTTGATACCTGTATATCCAGGTATCAAAAAATACCCTGGGGGGAAAAAGCAGGGCAGGGCGCAATCCCAGACTATGCCCTGAGGCAACAGGAGGCTTCGGTCCTCCACAGAGCCACTGGTAGCCAGCCAGAGCATTTCTATGGCGGGTCCCTGCCCTGGTGCTGAAGCACACTGCCTGCCCATGCAGGACAAGCAGCGGTGCAGGCTGCAGGGACCTGGACCCAGGCTCCGTGCTCGGTAAGTAGGGAATGGAGAGGCTGGTGAAGGAGGAGGACCAAGGGGCGGCACCTTGGGAGGGGTGGGTCCTCTGCCCACCCCCTGCAGGGCTCACATGACCCCTGCCTGGGCCCAGCCCCCCAATCGCTCCCCCA
>NW_005842594.1:747352-748485 GCF_000455745.1 Alligator sinensis | reverse complement strand
GTCAGGGCCACTTGGAGCCTCATGGCACAGCCGCCCCACTCCTCCGCCCATGATGCTGTACAGGGCAACAGGGCATGGCCCCGGCTGCCTGGAAACCATGCTGCCACTGCCACATTGTGCGGGTGTGGCCTGGCTTGGCAGGGTGCCATGTGGTGCCCCATGCTGTCAGGCAGCTAGGGCCCACTCAGGCTGTCACCTGGGGCTGTTGCTGCTCAGCCTGAGCAGCCCCAAGCTGCCTGACAGCATGCGGCACAGCACAGTGCCCTGCAAAGCTGGGCAGCACCCACACAATGTGGCAGCAGCAGCGCAGGTGCAAGGTGGTTGGGGCTGGGGCCGAGCCATGCTGCCCCTTGCTGCCCCCAGATGCCCTACGCCATGCAGGGGGGGCTGTGCCCTGAAGCCCTGAAGGCCGCTGCTGCTACCAGTGAATGCAGAGGGATGGGGCCAAGTGGGGGAGTGGGCAGACAGGGAGCATGTGGCCCCTGCAGGGGGCCATATCCCCTGCAGGGGGCGCTATGGCCCCTGTTGAGGGTCTGTGGGCCTCTGTGGCAGGAGCTGTGGCTCCTGTGGGGGGGCGGCAGTCCATGAGCTGTGGCAGGGTCTGCACCCTGCAGGAGGCAAGGGACCCACCCCTCCTGAGCAACCCAGTCATAAGTCCCCCAACACCCACAGGCCCCCCACAATCCACCCACAGGCCCCACCCCTAAGCCACCCTCACAAACCCCTCATCCACATACCTGGCACTGTGGGTCAGAAGTGAGGGGGCTGGGGCAGGGGGGCAGGCTGCGGCTTGAGAGTGAGGGGCAAGAGCAGGGGCAGGTTGTTGGCATATCAGTGCTGCTCAGTGCTGCACATCCTGGTGAGTGAAGAGGGTAGGGGCAGCTCTGATTTTTCTATGAGAAAAAAAACCAGAAGTAAATGGCAAACTGTATAGATATCTAGATTTTATTTTATTATGAGTTGGTAGGCTTCCAAATTGATTTAACATTGTAAATATATCAATAAAACACACTCTCTCTCTCTCTCTGAAAACATTATATATATGTGGTCTTTTGTCTTAATTGTGGAAGAACATAGATTTTGTGGTATCTGAAAGAGTGACCTTGGGATTTTTTTTATCAGGGATTTTGCAG
>NW_005842594.1:733317-747342 GCF_000455745.1 Alligator sinensis | reverse complement strand
CCTGCTAGTGAAGCAAGTGGCAGGAACCAGGTAGGCGAGCCTGCTCAGAGCTGGAACCCGGGGCCCAGCTGGAGGTGGTTTACCTCCTGGCCACTTGAGGGTCTCTGTTGGGTGTGCCTGTGAGTGTAGCTGAGGCAAAAGAACCGGATGTGCACCTTCCCCACGCCCCACCATCTCCAAGCTGAGGGGAAAGCTTCCCGTTGCTCCCACCAGGCCAGTTAGAACTCCCAGAAGGCCTCCCTGAAGCCCACGTCCTCCAGCAGACTGGAATTAAAATGCCAATAAGCTGACCCCGGACGCACAGGCTCCAGCATGTCCTGGGCCCAAATAAGGTGGTGATCGCTGAAGGGGGTTGGCCGGACACTGGAGGAGTAGACCTGGGCAAAGTGTGGCAATGAGATATAAATTCGGTCCAACTGGGAGTGGCACACCTGCTCCTCCCCAACCCTCACTTAGGTGAAGGTGGGGGGGGGCTGCCAGGGGGACAGGTGCGTCAGACATCCACCAGGGAGTATTCTGTCAGGATCTCCCTGGGGACACCCACAGTAGCCTAATTCCACTCCTTGCCTGACCCGTCCAGCACATCCAGGGTGACGTTAAAGTCCCCACCAAGGACCAGGCTCTCACAAGGGTTGAGGGTGCCAATGTAAGTGGCAGCCTGGCAGAAAAAGAAGCAGCAGCCCAAAGCAGGAAGGGGAAAAGCCAACATCCTCCCCCACCTCCCCAAAAAGCTCCTGTCTATTTGTATCTTACAGATATTGTGGGCCATAAGGCCCACCTACTTAACTAATAGCCCCCACTGTGTGTGGCCAAAGGTTGAAGGATACAACTCATTTTTCTTTTTTTTTACTTTTTTGTGGGACAACTAAGGACAAAAACGGTGAGAGTGACGTGGCAGTCAGAAGTTCAAAATGTGAAAAGAAGTTCTCTGGAGGGGGACAATGAGCAGAGCCCACTGGGGCCCACTCCTCAAACACATCTAAGGACGCTACCCACTGGTGCTCTACCTGGAAACATGCTCAAACAAGTGAGAGGTCCCACAGTCTCTAGGCACCTTCCCAGCCAGCGCCTCCTTCCTGGTCAAGTACATGGCCCACTTGGTCAGGGCCATGGCCAGGGACAGGAGGAGGTTGAACACAAAGTCCCATGACTTGGTGGGGCCATGGATGGGGTGACCAAAAACAAAAAGGTGGGTATGAAATTCAACCAGAACCTCAGGATGAGGTTCTGGAGGGGGAGGGGCTGCAGCCTGGCACACTCAAGGGTCATGTGCACCAGGGTCTCCCTCTGCCCACAGAAGGGGCAGGAGACCGGGGTGTCTGTGAAGCTCAGCACATACACGCCCATGACGATGGCTCCATGGAGGAGCCACCAGCTGAGGTGCCCAGTGACTCATGAGATGAAGATGGAGTACAGGCTCAGCCACTGGGATGCCCCAGCCACACCCTCACCAAGCAGGTGCTGCCACTTGGTGTCTGTGAGGGATGCGAGGGAGGCATGATGGATCATGCAGCACACAAGTGTGTAGAGGTGGCAGCAATGGACAGTGGAAAAGTGGACCAGTTTGGTGTCTTGCAGCCGGCTCAGGTGGTGGAGCAGGGAATGCCATGAGGCCAGGCAAGGTGCCAATCCCATGACAAACTCTGGTGGGCTGGAGGACACAGGGGGTTGGGGCGGGGACCACCCCCATGCAGGACCTGCTCAACAAAAGCAAGGGAGTCAGGAGGTAAGGCAGATTTCACTTCCTGGACCAGGCAGGAGGTTGCCTGTGTCACAGGTGGACCCATGCACTGGGCTAGTGCAGCAGAGTCCACCCACACCTGCCTATCATAGTCCAGGAGTTCTATAATACGGGTGTCACTACCAAGCATCAACCTCTGTCACAACACCGAGGACAAACCTCCATCTCTGCCATCGGTACCTCCAGCTGGGGGTTCCAGAGGAGGGACTCAATGAGCAAGTCGGTGCCCCACGTGAGTGTCATGGTGGACCTGGAGGTGAAGACCAACCTCCAGGCCTGGAGGTAGGTCCTGGTAGAAATCTGGCAGCCCTTGCAGGGCTTGCAGGCAGATCCCTGCAGGTCAAGGAGCTGCCAGTCATATCAGAGCCTCCAGAAGTGGCAGAGGAAGGCACCACCCAGGTGGCCCCATGACACGTAGCTACCGACACCATATAGCAGTTGCTGCAGGGCCTGAATGTAGAAAGTCAGAACCTGTCTGCGCAGGCAAACCAGGCCCTGGCCACCCTCCCACAAGGGGAGGCTCAGGACCTCTGCAGCAACCCAGTGTCATCCTGGCCAGAAAAACTCCAGTGCCCATCTCTGGAGCCCAGATAGGATCTTGGCAGGGTGTGCAAGTAGTGCCAGAGCATGGACAGGACCAGCTGGTTCTACACCAGCGCTCTCCCACACAGAGAGAGACACCTCAGGAGTCCCGCCCATGCCTGCAGCCGCTCCACCACCCTTGCCTCCAGTTCATAGATGTTAGGGTCAAAAGGGATCGCAGTAGGTCATCAAGCCTGACCTCCTGCCCTGGGCAGGGAAGAGTGCTGGGGTCAGATGACCCCAGCTAGGTGCTTGTCCAGTCTCCTCTTGAAGACCCCCAAGATAGGGGGCACCTCTCTTGGAAGCCCATTCCATATTCTGGCAACCTTTACTGTGAAGAAGTTCTTTCTAAAGTCCAAACTAAATTTGCTCTCTGACAATTTGTGGCCATTGTTCCCAGTTACTCCAGAGGGTGCCCTAGTAAATAGAGCATCTCCTATTCCCTGTTGCCCTCCCGATGAATTTGTAGGCAACCACAAGATCACCTCAGCCTTCTCTTGGGAAGGCTGAAGAGATCTAGGTCCCTCAGTTGGTCCCTCAATTGGTGCCAGTTTCTCATTGGGGAGGGGTTCAGGGGGACAGATAGGCCCCCAGGTAGAGCAGCAAGCCCACGCCCCAGTGCATCCAATGGAGCACGGGTGAGAGTGAGCCTACCTGCCACCCATCACCCACCATCAGGCCAAAGCTCTTGACCCAGTTGACCTGGGCAGAGGAGGCTGCCGAGTACAATGCGTGGAAGGCCTCCACCTGTGTGAGGTCGCTTGAATCCTGGGCCACAAGGAGTATGTTTTCAACGTATGTTTTCAACGTAACAGGACCAGCCACACTGCCACCTCCTGAAGCATCAACCCTGCCACCCATCTCCGCAGGAGGACGAGGAAGAGTTCCAGGACTAAGTCTACAGCTGGCCTGACAGCTTGACCCACCCCTCTCCTGAATGGGATGGGCTCCGTCAGGGTCCAGTTGAGCTTGACCAAACACTCTGCAGAGGTGTACAGCACCTGGAGAGCCCACATGAAGTGGAGCCCAAACCCAAAGGCCCACAGTGTGCCTGTGAAGTACCCATGATCCACTCTGTCAAACTCCTTCTCCTGGTTTAGGGATAGGAAGGTGAAGGGCAGGCCCTCCCAGTGCACTAGTTCCAGGAGGTCCCGAACCAGGTACAGGTTGTTGAAGATGGAATGTCCAGGCACTGTGTATGTCTGGTCAGGATGGATCACATCTGACAGCATGAATCGCAGGCACAGCAAGATGGCCTTCGCTGCCACTTTGTAGTCCATGCAGAGGAGGGACATGGGACACCAGTTCTTCAGGTCATGGGGATCCCCCTTCTTTGGCAGGAGGGTCAGCACGGCCCTCTGGCACAACAGGGGGAGCTCCCCACTTCCCTCAGATTCATCCCAGACCACAGCAAAGTCCAGGCCGAGGATGTTCCAGAATGCCCTGTAAAACTCCGCAGTCAGCCTGTCAATGCCCAGCACCTTGTTGCCAGGCAAAGGGCAGAGGGCAGCCAAAAACTCATCCAGAGTGAGAGGAGCCTCTAGCTGATCCCAGTTGTCCGTACTGATCTGTGGGAGTCCTTCCCACAGGGTCCAAAAGACTTTGGCAGAAGAAGAGCTTTTCATAGAAGGCTCACGTGCACTGGCGCATCTCACCTGGATCTGTGAGGGGGGTGCTGTCACCTGCCAGAAGGCAGATGATGTACTTCTTGCCCCCCCACCTCCTCTCTAGGGCATAAAAGAAAGAGGAGCTGCAGTCCATCTCCCAAAGGAGCTGGATGTGCAAGTGAACAAATGCACCATGCGTAGTCATCCAGAATACGAAGCTCTTCCTGCCCCTAACAACACTCTGAAGAGGGATGGGGTGGCCAGGCACCTCTCCAGCTCGAGCACTTCCCACTCAAGCTGCTCCCAGACAGCATTCCTCTTCTGGGTGTACCCCAGAGTGTAGCTGTGGCAAAAAGGCAGGATGCACACCTTCCCCATGTATCACCATGTCCGAACCAAGGGGAAACCTGCCTGTTGCTCCTGCCAGGCTAGTCAGAACTCCTGGAAGGCCTCCCTGAAGCCCACATCCTCCAGCAGACTGACACTGAAATGCCAGTAGGCCAACTCCGGATGCCCAGGCCCTAGTGTGGCCTGGGCCCAGACAAGGTGGTGATTGCTGAATGGGGCCAGCCAGATGCTAGAGGAGTGGGCCCAGGCTAAGTGTGGCAAAGAGATATAAATCCAGTCCAACTGGGAATGGCATGCCTGCTCCTCCCCCACCCTCACAAAGGTGAAGGCAGGGAGGCCGGTAGGATGACTGGCACTCCAGACTTCCACCAGGGAGTAGTCCATAAGCATCTCCCCTAGGACACCCATGGCAGCTTGGATCTGCTCCCTGCCTGACCAGTCTTGCACGTCTTGGGTGACATTAAAGTCACTGTGAAGGACCAGGCACTCACAAGGGTTGAGGGTGCTGATGTAAGTGGCCTCCTGGTGGAAAAAATCCACCAACTCCAGGTCCTTCACAAAGGCGTACACGTTCAGAAGGTTCAGGACCAGGCCCTCCACTTGGACCTGGAGGTGCAGCAGGAGGCCTGACGCCACCTTAACATCCTGGAGAACCTCTGGTTGCAGGCCTGGGAAGAACAGGGTGGCCACCCCACAATAGGTGGCTGAGAGGTGACTAAAAAAGACCTTGCCTCCCCACTCCATCCACCAATTTGGCTCATCAGCCAGAGCACAGGGCTGTAGTCAGGGTCTCCAGCAAGAATACCATGGACTACCCCCCCTCCTGAAGGAAGGAGAGCATCCAGCATCTCTGGAGACCCTTCCTGCAGCCATGGACATTGAGGGTCACAACCTTAAAAGACTTCATGGCTGGGGGGTAGAGTAGATGGTTCAGCAGGGGCCTCACACACCTCACCACCCAGTGTGAGGCACACTGGCTTGTGCAGCACCTTCCCATAAATATAGAGGGCATCTACAAAACAGGGGGCCCACCTATAGATCTGGGCACTGCAGCTTTTGGGCCCCTTGCCTTCCCCTGCCAGTGCCCTTGCAGTGGCATGGATGCTGTCAAAATCTCTCCAGCAGTCCAAGGTGAGATGTACCTTAATGGCAGACTGCTGGGTGTACTAACAGGCAAGAAATGCAAGTAGCTCACCCCTGGGGACTGCCAGGACCGAGAGGTCTGCAGGTTCCAGGGAGCCTGCTGGTTCTCAGGT
Organism: Alligator sinensis; assembly: GCF_000455745.1. Classification (NCBI taxonomy): domain Eukaryota; kingdom Metazoa; phylum Chordata; order Crocodylia; family Alligatoridae; genus Alligator; species Alligator sinensis. Next base: position 741,808 of record NW_005842594.1, on the reverse strand, counting down.
GTCCTCCTCCTGGTCCTGGGGTTCAGCAGGCTCCTTAGGTACTGTCTGAACCCCATGGTCTGCTAAGACCCTGGAGTCCAGCTGGGATTGGGAAAGCTCTGCAGCCCCCTGGGATAGGGGTTGGGGTAAGGGTGGGGGCAGGGTTCCTTCACAAGATGGCAGGGCAGACCTAGGACCCCCGAGGGTCTGTGCAAGTTCCCCAACAAGATCAGACTGTTGGTCTGGGGACCCCACCTCAACCCCTTGGTGTGGGACCATTGGGCAGGCTAGGAGTGGGGTTTGACTGGGAGTGGGGAGGAGGAGACCCATCAGGCACCGGGGTGGCATTGGTGCCTGTCTCAGGGTCTTGGGAGAAGGGACTTCCCCCCTCAGGACTCAATGGGGTGAGCCCCAGGACCCCTGTCTCCCCCAGATTGGAGGGGGAGGTGTCCGCTACCAGATCCTCCATTGGGTTGGCCAAGGCCTCAGCCCTGCTCCTTCTCTCCCCTTGGCTGCTGCTGATCTCTCTGGGACTCCGCCAAACTTGGTTTGAGGGCGGGGTCCCCTGAGATCACAGGGGAGGTTGGATAATGTGACTGGGGTGCCAGCAGGGCCTGAGTGGGGAGGAGTACTGGTGGCAGGAGCACCCCTGTAGCCAGTGTGACCCACGGATGCTCTCTCCTTCTGGCTCATGGGTCACTTATGACACAAATGCCCCAGGGCATGGCACCAGATGCACCGTAGGTCCCCCAGTGTATAGAAAACCCTCACCAGGGCACCCTGAAAAGGAACTGAAAGTCACCCCTCAGCTTCCAGCCATGCTCCTGCCGCCAGCTGGATCATGACCTGGCAACAGAATAAGTGCACGTGGCAGAGGCAAGGGTCTCAGCACCTCAGCTAGAGGGCCATCACTGGGGAGGTAACCCTCCGCAGGGTTTGGAGCTGGGGGAGCAGGGCCCAATTAGGGACATAGGGAGGGATGGAGCTGAGGACCACCCTGGTCCACAGCTCTTCTAGGGTCTTGAAGGGGACATACTTGCCCTCTACCATGAGCCCCCTCTCCACCACCTTCTGTGCAGTGGCCTCCGAGGCAAGGAAAAAGACCCCCTTGCTATGAAAGCAGGAGACCACCACAATCTTGGGGGCCCCCACTACCCCAGCCAGGGCCTGCACCCAGGTCTCAAAGTGCAGGTAGTTCTTGGGTAGTGGGCACATCACCCTGTGCCCGTGAGTGAGTGCCAGAAAGGGGGCCCGCCACCGAAGCTGGAAAGGCCAGCAGTGGAAGGTCCAGGCCCCATGGCTTTGGGTCACCCTGCAGCTGCTTGTGGATAACTGTGGTTCCCATGCTGGGGAGTCACCTTGGTGGGGCCAGAGCTAGGGACAGGGACAGGCTGAGTGGGTGTGCTGACTGGTGCAGCACACCTGGTCCCCTCAAGCACTGGTGGTTTAGGCTTGGGAGCAGGGCCCTTGTCCTTCCTACCCCCAGCTGTGGAGGAGGCTGAAGAGGAGCCCCTACCACTGCCCTTTCCCTGCATCCCTGATGGTGGGGGAGGGGGCTTGGGAACCCCTCTGGGGGTGGCCTGGCCAGGGGGGACCCCCTGGCCCTGCTTGCTCCTTGCTGGAGTCTCAGTTACCCCCACAGCAGAGGTTGTAGGCTTCTCTACCTCTGGAGGAGGTCCATTGGACTCTGCCTTCAGGGTTGGGGCTGCAGGGGCATGTGCCCTCTTGGGGACTTGGCTAGGATCTGCCCCCATAGTGGGGGCTGCAGGAAGTTCTGTGGGGGCATCTGCCTCTCCAGAATGTTCCTGCCCTGCCATGGGTTTACATAAGGGTCAGGAAACTAATGAGGAAAAACAAAAAATACAGTGGGGCTAGTGAAGCTAATAGGGGCAGGCTGGGGCTATGGGAGAAGTGGGGACAGGTGGAAGAAAAGGGGTCTGAAACTCAGTGAGCTACAGCCCCACAGAAAATCAGGTGGGCTATGCCTGGGGAAGGTGGGTGAAGGGAGACACACACACAAGGGCTGGGGAGTCTCAAGCTGGCTTACTCAGCCACACAACAAACACTAGGGCAGGGGGAGTGAACCACAGGACTTACCGCACAAGGGCAAAAACACCCAGAGAACACTGTTGAGACAGATGTAAAAGATGCCTGGAGCAGTGGAGCGGATTTGTTTGTTGAAGATCAGTCTAGGAACCCCTCAGGCCTCCGGCCAGGCACTCAGCAGCAAGACAGTAGGCAAGAAAACAAAGCAGGATCAGAGGCAACTGTAGGGGAGTGCAGGAATAATCAGTCAATTAGGGAGTAATCCAGTGCAGCTGTGGTGTTGATTGGTGCAAGGTGGTGCAGCAGTGAATCTCCCTCTCTCCTGAGAGGGGACAGAAGCTGAACAGATGGCAGCAGCAGCAGCAGTCCAGTTCAGCCACTCAGGGTGTGCTTCAGGTGAAAGTGGAAGTGAAGGTGCGGGGTGGACTGCCAAGGCAGCTGGGGTAGGCAAGGCACCTTTAGGATCCTGCAGTGATGTTGGGATAGGGGCCCATAGGAAGTGCAGGCTCCCTGCCGACCGTGGCTTGGTGGTGGGCTGTGCAGCAAGCTGGAACAGGAGTGCAGAAGCTGGGGTGTGTTGCTGGGGTGTCGTGCAGTGTGGTGGGCCCCTCCCCAAGGGGGGGGCAGTGGCATGCAGCAGGGAAACCCTCCCATGGTGGCGGGGTGGCAACAGCAACAGCCTGATTCAGGAAGGGGTGTGGCCAGCTTTTTTCTAGAAGCTTCTGAGACAGCTAGCAACAGCACTAGCAGTAGCAACCTGGAGCAGGAAGGGGCATGGACAGCTTTCCCCAGAAGCTCCTGAGAGTAGGCTAGCAACAGGAGCTTGGGGAATAAACAGAAGGAACTTGTCCTCCTGCTAAACGCAAATAAATATGATGTCATAGGGATAACGGAGACCTGCTGGGACTCCAACCATGACTGGGCCACAGGTATAGATGGCTATACCCTGTACAGGAGGGATCAAGTGGACTAAAGGGGCGGGGATATAGCTCTCTATGTCAAGGAAAGCTACGCATCCCTGCAAGCCAACATTGGCACCCATGGTGGAGTACTTGAGACCCTCTGGGTTAAAATCTGTGGAGAACACGGCACAGGGGATACTATGATGGGTGTCTACTATAGACGCCCCTACCCAGGGTCAAGACCTCAACCAGGAGTTTGCCAGGGAATTGACTGAGGCTGCGCACTCCCAGTGTATGGTTGTCATGGGAGACTTTAGCTACCCAGACATCTCATGGGAGGAGCACTCAGCCAAATCCAAGCAGTCGCAAAGCTTTCTCTCATGCGTGGATGACCTCTATCTGACTCAGGAAGTCTACGGACCAACAAGAGGTAAAGCGCTGCTCGACCTGATACTGGCAACCGGGGATGACCTAATAAGCGATTTAGATATGTGGGAAGCCGGAGGAAAAGCAAGGGCAACGTTGGACCCCTGCTAAACCAGATGGGACAACTGACAACCAATGCCCAGGAAAAAGAAAGCTTGCTTAATGGGTACTTTGCGTCAGTTTTTCGCCAGTCCCATGGGATGCCCCTGCCCACTGTGGGTCAGGAAGGCCCAGGTGAGAGAGATTCCTTGCCCTCCATCGAAGCTGACCTCATGAAGGAACACCTTCCTATGCAGGTTGGATACCTATCCAACACAAGTTGGATACCTTCAAGTCAGCCAGCCCTGACAGTTTACACCCAAGGGTACTCAAGAAGCTAGCAAGCATCATAGCTCAGCCCCTGGCACGGATCTTTGAGAACTCCTGGCACTCTGGTGAAGTGCCTGAAGATTGGAAGAGGGCCAATGTGGTGCCTATCTTCAAGAAAGGGAGGAAAATATATCCAGCAAACTACAGGCCCATCAGCCTAACCTCTATCCTGGAGAAGGTCTTGGAAAAGATCATCAAAGAGGCCATCCTTAACAGACTAGCTGATGGCAATATCCTGAGAGAGACCCAGTATGGGTTTGTTGCGGGTAGGTCTTGCTTGACCAATCTCATTTCCTTTTACAACCAGGCGACCTATCACCTGGACAAGGGGGAAGAGATTGATGTCATATATTTTGACTTTAAAAAAGACTTCAATCTGGTATCCCATGATCACCTCTTGGCAAAACTGGCTAACTGCAGCCTCAACCTCACCACAATCTGCTGGCTGGGGAATTGGCTCCGTGGTAGGACCCAGAGGGTGGTGGCTGATGGAAGCCAATTGTCATGGTGCGCTGTGACCAGCGGGGTCCCTCAAGGCTCTGTCCTAGGGCCTATACTTTTTAACAGCTTCATCAATGATGTAGACATTGGTATCAGAAGCAGGCTGGCCAAGTTCCCCAACAAAACTAAACTCTGGGGTAAAGCATCCACGCCTGAGGACAGGAGAGTGATCCAGGCAGATCTTGACAGGCTCATGAAATAGGCGGAGGAGAACCTGATGGTGTTTAACACCAAAAAATGCAAGGTTCTTCACCTTCAGAGGAAAAACCTGCAGCATCCTTATAGGCTCGGCAGTGCTACGCTGGTTAGCACTACAAATGAAAAGGACTTGGGGGTCATGATTGACCACAAGATGAACATGAGCCTTCAATGTGATGCTGCAGCTAGTAAAGCAAGCAAAATGCTGGCTTGCATCCATAGGTGCTTCTCAAGCAAATCCTGGGATGTCATTCTCCCATTGTACTCAGCCTTGGTGAGGCCGCAGCTGGAGTACTGCATCCAGTTTTGGGCTCCCCAAATCAAAAAGTATGTGGAGATGCTTGAGAGGGTGCAGAGGAGAGCCACGCACATGATCAGAGGTCAGGAAAACAGACCTTATGATGAGAGATTGAGAGCCATGGGACTCTTCAGCCTGGAAAAGTGCAGACTCAGGGGTGATCTGGTGGCCACCTATAAGTTTATCAGGGGTGTTCACCAGGATCTGGGGGAACGTCTGTTCACCAGAGCGCCCCAAGGGATGACAAGATCAAGCAGTCACAAACTCCACTACGACCGATTCAGGCTGGACATAAGGAAGAACATCTTTACTGTTTAAGCCCCCAAGGTTTGGAATAGACTGCCGCCAGAGGTGGTTCAAGCACCCACTTTAAGTGCCTTCAAGACACATTTGGATGTTTATCTTGCTGGGATCCTATGATCCCTGCTGACTTCCTGCCCCTGGAGCAGGGGGCTGGACTTGATGATGTTTCAGGGTCCCTTCCAGCCTGAATGTCTATGAAATTTATGAAAAACAGTACCAGCAGCAACAGCCTACAGTAGGAAGGTGTATGGTCTACTTCCCCTAGAAGCTCCTGAGATCAAGCAGCAGCAGCAGCCTGGGAGAGGAAGGGGCATAGCCAGCCCCCCCCGCACTTCCTGATAGTGCCCCAGGACACTGCCTGTTCTTTTTATTTTTTTCTTCTGTCCATTTAGTGTATGGGTTTAACAAAGGAGGATCTATTTGTTCTCTCACACTGTTTTTTTTCCCTTAAATCTATGGCTTGAGGCCAAGTCAAAGTATGGCTAGGGAAGGTTCTAGGCATTAAAGAGAATGACAGATTCAAAGTAAGAAAGCAGTTCTTTCCTCTCTTGCACTGTATTCAAAATTAGCTCTTAATCCTGAAGTAGGGCTCAGCAGAAACACAAAGGTCTGCCCAGGAGGATCGGTTGGCACGAATGGGATACATAGGGATGTGACACGCTAGCTGGCCCAGGGGTTTTGAAAGGGTAAAAGATGATTGGAGGGCTTGGGATTCCCTTTCCTCACCAATCAGGCCCCAGAGACTTACTCTTCATGTCCCATGATTGGCCCCTCGGGTCACCTGGGGGGGATAAAAGAGGCAGCGCAGCTGACTTGGGGAGACCAGCAACGGACCACAAGGAAGGAGTTTCAAAGAGTTGGCAAGAGCTGGGCCAGTGGGGCAGGAGCAGTTGCCCCAGAAGAACCTGAAGGAGCAGGACCTGCAGGCAGCAGTTGGACCCTCAGCAGTGCGGCAAGCATTTGGCCCCTCAGACGTGCGGCAGCCAGCCAGCAGGACAGGCTCCCCGCTGGGCTCCAGGATCCCCCACGAGAGGCTGTGGCCAACAGGAGAGGCTCCCCAGCTCCAGCAAGAATCTGACCAGTGACCTGAGAGGTTCCCAGCTCTGTTTTTTTTCATGAAAAAAGTATATGGTTAAGACCCCGTTGGTGATCTGGCTCTGCTCTATAGGGGAAGGAGGGTCCCTACACCTCCCACAGCACTCGTGCACCTGCTCTGATCCCTTTAATTGGAGAGGGGGTATGTCTTGAAGTACCACCCAGGTTACAGGGGCAAATTGATACACCTAACTATGCTCAAATGTAGTTGTGCCAGTAACATTCTGGCATTTATGCTCATTTTAGATGTTATTAGTACCCGCATAGCCATGCTTGCCTCACACTTCCCTTCTGAGCATGCTCAGATTTCACTACATCCAGTAGGATGCAACAGCTCAGTTTTTTCACAGGAGCCCAAAGAAATTGTGAGTGCCTGTGCACAAGTGGAGAGGCTGCTCTGACACACTTTAAATATGATTAATCAAGTCTGATGGAACGTGGTAATCACTGCACTCTAGCAGTCTCCTGCATCTCGTGTATCAGCATTCCTATGCTTAAAAATGGTGGCAGGAGCGCTTGAACTGAAGCTCATTCAATGAACTTTAGTTCAAGTGCACCCACCACCATTTTTGTGTGGGGATGCTGATACACAAGACACTGTGGTGCTTTAACTAGAGCAGTTCTGATTAATTAAAGTGTCACCCCCCCCCCACACACACACACACCCCTGGAGCAAAAGTGTAGAAGTGCCTTGTACGACTGTCTCTCTTTAAACCACTTTTAGATATGACAACCTACACATCTCAAAGAAGCCCAGCTGTTAAGTGGCTGACTGCTGAAGTTATGCTCTTCCTGCACACATGCAACACCCCAGGTGAATACTGCTTATGGCATTTATTTTCATTCCTTACCTGAATTCTTTTGACTGCTAACATTACATCAAGGTCCAGAGAAGAAATATGTGGCCACTGGTGACCAGGTCCAATTCTCTCCAGTTATACCTTGTACAACAATACTAGGCAGCGTTTCCCAGTAAAAGATATAGGTAGACATAACCATTGTATCAATAACAAAGGATACCTATGTAACACTGATTATGTTCTGCACGTGTTCTATAATGGTAACTTTGTATATATTTTTCTCTGCATATCTTCATTAGTATGCAGGTTAACTTGCACACGTTTTCACCATTTGTGGGTTTGAGTTAAAGTATGCAGTTGTGAAGGATAGGTGGAAAGATTTTGGGCCTTGTTACATATTAATTTTATGTGGGTCATAGAGCTCTTAAACCGGGATTGTCTGCACATAGACACCTGAAACTAGTTTTAAGCACACTTTAGGCAGCTTAAAGTTCCACCACTCCAGGGCAGGTTTATCTCTGGTCCATGTTGCCCAGCTTACGTTCCATTAATGTGTAGCTGCTCCCCACAGATGAGCTACCCAAGTGGCAGTCCTCTAACAGCCCAGGATGCAGTGTCTCCTCCCACATCCTCCTGTTCTATGTGGACAAACTTTCTGCCCCCTGAACTCGGCAGGAGCAGTAGGTCCCTCAAAAGCACCTTTCCTCATTGCTCCCAGCCACCCTGGGAAGTATAACCAGCATCCCCCACAGCCCAATCCCAAATCCTAATGTATTAAAACATACCTTTAACTTACTTCCTCTTATTTTCTTTTTCTTTCTTTTTTTATTTGAACTTATTTTTACTTTACTTTATCCTTCAGTGGCTGAACTTCTTCTTTTCCTCACCCTTCCCCACCCTCATTTCCTTTCCATCTCTCATTTCAATACCCAACTCCATCCCATTAACTCTCTGCCTCCCAGCTTCATGTTCCCACCCTCCTGCCCCAACCCATCTTTCACACACCCCCTCCCAACAAGAGCAGGGGTAGAAGCCTGTCCTGGCTCACCAGCCTTGTAATAGCAACTCACAGCTGTAGTTCCTAGTTAGGCCCATGTTTGTGAGCCCTCAAGTGGCAAGTCACAGCTGTGTAGGTGGAGGACAGTCAGAGAAGGTTTTCAACCTTCAGGTGTGAGTGCTCCAAATTTGAGCTAGCACAAACACTGATCAATGTTTGAACAGCTCAAAGTGCAACCTGTAACAAGGCCTTTTGTGTCCACTGGCCCTCCCTTCCAAATAGTGAAGTTTGTAGGCACATAACTGTTGTTGATACCAAGTTATGCAAAGGCCACTTTAAGGTCATCCTTCCTTATAAACTGTGCAGAAGTCTGCAGTGGGGTGGCTGTCAGTGCAAGTGGGATGTATGTGAGAAGCAGAAAAGTTTTCTGGCGGGAGTCAATCTTGGGATGCTTTTATGGATCATTAACATCTCAAAGGAAACTGTGAGTACAAGCCATTTTATTAAGTTCAGGGTGTCACAACCCAAGGGTGTGATTTTGTTTGTGCGCGCTTCGGCACTGCTAAATTATTTCCCG
>NW_005842594.1:727038-732787 GCF_000455745.1 Alligator sinensis | reverse complement strand
TTAAGCGTCCGTGCCTAATTCTAGCCCGCCGGCCTGCATTCCCCGACCCGGCGTGTCCGGGCTGCTGGCCACAGCCTGCCGCGCACAGGCCCCCGAGGGCCTCGGACCGCTCCCGGCCCGCACACAGGGGAGAACTCAGCATTCAGTATAGCTAAGACAGGGGTGGGCAAAATATGGCCCGCTGGCCGAATCCAGTCTACCAGGCCATTCTATCCAGTCCATGGGGCCCCTAAAATTTTAGAAAATGTATATTTATCTTCTCCTGGATGCCTGTAAAAGATGACAGGAGACAGGGGCAGTAGGAGCGAGGGAGGAGCCAACAGGACTCATCAGCAAGGCCAGCCTGGCCCCACCTGACCCCCGACCCCCTCCCACCCCTGCTCCATGTGCGTGTGTGTGTGTGTGTGAGAGAGAGAGAGACAGAGGGAGGGAGGGAGGGAGTGCGCGTGTGTGTATGTTCATAGGGTGACTCCCACATGCACACCCCACCATACACATGCACCCACACCCCCCTCACACCGCCTTACATGTAGACCCCCACACCCACACCCCCTCACACACCCAGCCACCCTCCCCCACACACAACCCCCCACAAACCCCCACATGCTCCCTCACCCAATACACCCACACCTTTCTCCCCCACAGACATGCCCACACACTCACAAAACTACAGCGCAGGCTCAGGGGTGATCTGATGGCCACCTACAAGTTTATCAGGGGTGACCACCAGCATCTGGAGGAACGTTTGTTCACCAGAGCGCCCCAAGGGATGACGAGGTCGAATGGTCACAAACTACTTCAAGATCGTTTCAGGCTGGACATAAGGAAGAATTTCTTTACTCTCCGAGCCCCCAAGGTCTGGAACAGCCTGCCACCGGAGGTGGTTCAAGCGCCTTCATTGAACACCTTCAAGATGAAACTGGATGCTCATCTTGCTGGGATCCTATGACCCCAGCTGACTTCCTGCCCTTTGGGCGGGGGGCTGGACTCGATGATCTTCCGAGGTCCCTTCCAGTCCTGATGTCTATGAAATCACAGCCCCCCACAAACCTATACCCACTCCCAATGTCCCCCACGCCCAGTATACAAGCATAAGACTTCATTTTAAGCTATTGTGCAATCACCTTTATGTACTCTACAGAAACTCAAGTAAATCGAGACAAAAATATTTTCTGAAATCAAACTAATGAATGTTGTAGATGTTCAATTTTTAGAATTTGGTATTTTTCTGGTTCTGAGATGTCAAAACCCCTTGCTGAAATTAGTATTTCTAGGCGTAAGGGGAGGGACTTCTGGTGGCAAAGGTTGGGGGTTAGGAGGCAGGACTTCCAGTCACAAGATGGAGACCAGGGGCAGGGCACTTGTCAAGGGGCGGGGCTACCAATGCAGCCCTTGACACCTTGCCAAAACCCTGTAAGCAGCCCTCCACCCAAAATAATTGCCCACTGCTGAGCTAAGTGCTGACATTCCCTAAGCTCAAGGTTTGAAACAGATCAGTCTGAAACAGTGGTGGTTGGAGAAGTGAAGACCTTTACTGGCAGCAGCCAGATCAGCAATCCTAAGCATCACATGCTAACAGTGCTCCTCAGCACGAGTGGCTACAATTCTGGTGTGGGTCTCCCTATCCAGCACTTGCTACTTTTGCTGGTATAGGTGGTAAGAGTCGCCAGAGCAGAGCAGTAACCCCTGGCAGTAAGCAACAATAGGGCCTCTGGTGCAGGTCTTCTTATACAGCACTTGCTGTCTAGGTAATAGAATAGGGATAGGTAATAGAACCCCCAGACTATAGACCTGGATGAAAATCCCTTCCCAACTGACTGGGCTAAGTGGTAGCTCCCTGGGTTGGTTTGCTGGTGACTGTGATCTTTTTTGAGCTATAGTTCAGGGTTAATAGTTATGTTTTTGCTTAAGTTGTATGCTTGCTCCCCTTTTTCCTTATAATAAACCCTGTTTAACATTTGTTTGCAAGTGGGGAAGTTTGTTCATGTTAGAACACCCAGTTAAAATGTATTTTCCCAGATTTCTGGGTGGGGGGCTTAAGCTAAATTTGAGAAGCGGTATAAAACACCTAAAGTTGAATCTGGCCTTTGTTACTGTCATCCAGTGCCTGTCCTATACAAGCTGATAGGATGCAAAACCCCTCCACTGTTAACCGTTTCATCCAGGGTTTAAGATGATGAGATTTAGCTTACCTGCATTACTACAGGATGGTGCAGGTATATGAGATAGGTGGTAACAGTTGATGCCTGGTTTAACAGGGTGGTGTGTTCCATTAAGAAGGAGCAGGCAGCCCAGCAGCAGGGCATTTCAATAAGCAGGGAGTGTTCTGCTAGGAGCTTTTAAAATCTCAGAAGAGAGAGAAGTAGCAAGTTGTGAGCACAACTGCTTGCTACAAGAAGGCTGCTGCACAAGGGACCAGAGGCAAAAGGCTCACCTTCTAGTGCTGGGACAGGGCAGAGGGGGTTGGTCTTATTTGTTTACTTCTTTGTTGCTTAAAGACTGTGGGGTTTTTGGGGAGTACTGGCTGAGGAGCGCCTCCAGGAGCAAAGTCTGCCAACCGAAGCAAGAAAGCTAGGTGACCTGCTTACATGTGGTTAAAGCAGCTAAAATATACTTTTGTCCATACCTAGACTGTGTTTTGTATATTTATATTCATCTCTCCTTTAACAATCCTGCAAATGAATGAAGTAGTGGAACCTGGAATTAAGATTAGTCAAACTCATCAAGCAACAGAAAAGTTACCACATTACCAAAATGTCAATGTTAGGAGTGGAATGGGAACTTCTAGATCAAACACTTTTCCTTAGAAAATGCTGATTTGTAGCAACTGAAACTTCTTTTTAGGACAATACTCTGGTTTCTGTGCAAGATTCTCAGGATGGAGTTTCAAATATGTTATTTATAGTCGCCTCCTGTTAGGGACAGATCCTGAATATCCCAGAATCCTGATGCCCACAAAGTCATGTGACCATCCATTCTTTGGTTACCTGTACTCTGAGTCTGTGTGATTTCAGGGAGACTTTACTGAGACCATAAAATTAACTAACCAAAAAGTGTACATGTAAGTGTTCTTCTGATTGGAAGCCTGTTTGCTGCTTGTGTATAAAGAAGAAGCAAGGGAACATATCTTCTATTAATTTAAAACCAATGAAAATATCATTTGAATACAGATTTTATTAAGAAAATTATAAATGCATACATATTACTAAAGGACATTATATAGATATAAAATAATTTTATCTTCAAAATATTATATGAAAGGAATAGTTTAAAAAGCACAATGTATAACACCTCCATACAGCTGCCTTTCAGAAAAAAAAACTTTTTTTTCACATTATCTGGGAAGAGATTTTTTTTCTTTAACAGAAACATAAAATACAGTATTTACCACATTACAACAACACTGAGTTCTCAATGAGTAGAAAATGGAAGACACATAGCCTTTCTATTGTGACAACATATACCTCCTTTTTTGGGTGTTATTGAAGCTTTGTACTTACAAACAAGGTTGTTACGTAATTGGATTGTTTGAAGAAAAAGCTTATTTTGGTAATAAGTGCTCATAAGTATCTGGTTACTGTAAATAACATATATCAATAAAAAGATTTTGGAGAAGAGGGATTGTTAGAGTTTGCAACAAAGGCAAAAGAGCAAAATGGAATTATATAGAACTTCAGTCAAACGTATACATTCATCTTGTAATACAACCTTCATTGCCAAAGACCAACAAGCTCAAACAACACACTTGTTAGCAACATATTGAACATTTACCCTTCATTCTTACTCAAGCAGAATTCAAATAATGTCAAAAGCTATTACACTTATAAAATGAATATAAACATGGATTTTGGTACAGTGATAAAGACCATATTTTCTTTCCTTCTTATTTTTTTTATATGGAAGCCTATGGCTGTAATTTAAAACATCCATGTGTGAGGATTTCACATCTACAGAAAATGCACTTTTTGTGTCATTTCAATGTTTGGTTCCCTTCCTCTTCACATTGAAGTATGGCCACTGCCTTAATCTTGTATTCTACTGTTTCCTTTCCCTGAATTTCTTGTTGGTCACCTGTTAAACGTATAAAGCAAAGCATACCACAAATCCTTCTTTGTGGTCTGGGTTCATGTAACTGATGTGTCATATCTTGCTAAGATTGAAACAAGACATGGGAACACAGAAACACACACGGGATGGACCCCCCCAGGCCATCAACTTCAGTCTTAAAGGACTACGAAATGAAGCACAATTTAAATAATAGTGCAAGAAGCTTTACATTTTATGGCAATTATTTCTCTAGTGTAAATAGTGTGTCTGTCACTTGATTCCTGATCAATGTTCCTGATGCAGACAGAAGTAGGCAAACAACAAAGTCCTCTGTTCAGATAGGTACTGGCTGAGATTAAATGTTGGTGTATAGTGAAGTCCCAACTCTGCACCTAACATTCCAAACTCTTAAGTTACTAAGAAGACAATCAGCTCAACCATATCCACTCAAGCAGGCAAGGTTCTTTGGGTAGATGCGGTATCTTTTATTAGACTGACTAAATAAAATATATCACATCTACTCAAAGAACCTTGCCTGCCTATGTCCTTAGACCAACACGGCTACAACCAACAACTCTGCACCATATCCACTCTGCATTCAGGTCAGCAGAGATATTGGCTCAGTCAACTCTTACTATATATAGGGCAAGGGTGGAGGGAACCAGTCCACCTGTGAATATCCCCATTCATTTCAACAGCATTAGTTATGCAAGTAACAAGGATTTGCAAAAGTAAGTGCTGCAGGATCTGGTCCATACTGAAAGACAGTCAAGTACTAGTGCAGGCAGATATTCAATAGTCAAGAAAGAAATGACCTGCAAGATACCCCAGTGAATCTCTGGTTTTGGACTGTTACTCTTTTCCCCTGCCAAACATCTACTTCCTTATCTAGTGTGGTGACTGTTCCAAGTGAGGCATGTCCTTCTATCAGTGTGACCTGCACTAGCCTTGCCTAGTCGTCCCAGTAGCTGAAACTCTGAAGGTGACCCAGACCATAGCAAACACTGTTCCTTGTAGGGGTGCCCCAAAGGAGGATCTGGCTGGGATATTCAGGAAAATCCAGGCAATGGCACCATTTCAGCACTTCTACCAGGGTCCCCAACCAGTCTAGATAGGATCTACCTTTGTGAAGGGGTAAGGAGGGGAGATCACAACCAGCCACCACCACAGGTTCTGAGTGCACTGCCCAGTCCAGCCCACAGTGAGCATAACAGATGAGTTGTAATACCTTCAGCCCTCATCCTGCAGCTGGAACTGGTGCAGAAAAATAACCTTCCCCTCCTCCATACCCTTCCCCCAGCCACTGCTTCCCCAAGTGGGGCTTCAGGCAGTCATTTATTTGTACCTCTAGTTCCAGTTGCAGAATCAGGGCCTTAAGCACCACACAAAAAATACACATTATGTTTAGTGCAAAGCTAACATGTTCTAGGGAGAGAGGCAGCATGGTTAAGAGTTAAACCCAGTGTTCTCTGTCTTATGTATGTATGTCACATGGCTCCTCACACTGTGAGCTGTTTAGACAAGTAGAACTGCTGTTCTACCTTCCATGAGGATCCCTTTAAAGGAACACTGGTGATCTTAATATCACCTCTTAATCCCAAACCACCTTAGCCCCTCCTACAATTTATAACATAGATTTCTAGTTCTGACTCAAAAACCTATTTCATTCTAAATTGACCCCCAATAAAGGTTTAGAAAGAGT
>NW_005842594.1:712324-726953 GCF_000455745.1 Alligator sinensis | reverse complement strand
AGAGTGTGTGAGGAGTCCACTTTCCAGCTTGTGAGCAAGACAGATTAAAATTGTGTGCCAAAACAGGCATTCCTATACACACTCCCCAGAGTAATTCCTGCCTCTGAAACTGTTGCATTCATTTCCAGGCAAGTCAATGACAATTACAGATGCTTGTACAAAGAAAGCATCTGGACCTGAGATAAAATAAGCAACACAGAAAATGAGTTATTTAATGGATATCTTGGTCCCATGAGTTCTTCCTGCCTTTCCACAAATAACAGGATCATGTTATTTAATGGTGCGCAAGACAAAAAGGAGTGGAGCAGAAGTGATAATCATGTTCTCAATTTTTGGGCAGAGCTTCTAATTAATTTCTGCTTAAAATCCAATGGGATGACATGGCCATAACAGAAGCAACATCTTTTTGTAGGAAGAAAAATACTTAACTGGGCCTATTGACTAAAGTAGAAAATAAAGCAGTTTGGAGTTGGACAGACTCTCTCTTTGGCACTGAAGTTACTTGCAACAGAGGACTGCAGAGCAAAACAACTCTTGCCCTTGCACAGAATACAGGCTGCATGTATAATACATTCCTTCTGAAGAAATCTGCCCCAATACATAGATGCAACACTGGACATTTTTTACAGCACGCACACATACAAGTATTTTGCTAAACGCTGCATTCACAAGACGTGCTTTCCCCATTCCTCAATGTACAGTGTAATCAAAAGATTGCAGGGCCTCTGAGATGCTATTTCCTTACGCTTTACATTTTATGCACTTTTGTAAATGGTTATGGAGGTGCAAATCAGGGAAGAAATAACAGGCTTTGTAAGGGTTTCAAGAGGTGGTGTTTCTCTGCCCTGGGTGATGCCCTTGTGCAAATGAAGCTCTAGATCAGCGTTTCCAAACTTTTCTTCAGCATGACCCCATTTATGGCCCCATTTCCTCGGCATGACCCCTCACTCCCAACTCACAGTCCCCTACCCCTGCGATCCCATCTGCTGATGTTGTGATCCCATTTGGAGTCATGACTCACAGTTTGGGAACCATGGCTCTAGATACTAGATCATACCATCAGCAAACAGGCATCTCCCCACCTGTGAACAGTGAATGCTTGACTGAATGTGCACTCAGAAGATACCGATCTCTGCTGTGCAAATATAGGCAAAATAATGTTCCTCTCCTGTACCCTTTTCTCTAATGTAGGCCTGGAAAACAGTTTGGCATATGGAAACAGGAAAGCCCATTTCTTTTTATGTTAAGTCATTGGGAACATAGGAACAGTCAGATTAGATCAGACTTGTGTCCTGTCTCTAGCAGGGATCGGCATCAGCCACTTCAGTAGAAGGTTGTAAGACTCTGCAGTCACAGAAAAGAGCAAATCTACTGCCACGTGGGGTTCATCCTGATCTCTAACATTAGAGAAAGACTGTAGTGCAGAAGTTTAAACATAAGGCTTAAAACACCTTCCAAAATGGTGGTTATCAATATAAGCCTGGATGCTTTTCATACACATGTCCAGTCCACTTAAGAATCTTCCTGTGTTCTTGGCTGAAATAACTTCTTGTGGCACTGATTCCTGCAGTATATTTATATAATCTAAGTGCACTTCACACCTCATGACCTGCTAGGTAAAATCTCCTGGAAGTCGGCATGAACCAGAAGTGACTGCTAATTAGTGCAGGGCCTCTATTATCAAAGACAGAAACAGTCATGTAGGGTTAGTTTAAATTCATATTTGCCACCAGTGCTTTATGATAAACCAAACTGTATAAAAAGTTTTTTCTTAAAAACAAACATATCTTACTACATAAAATAGTACTGGGAAAGCAAGCCAATTTGTGCAAAAAAAGCGCCTTTGGAAATGCATGGAGCCTTGCCTTTGTGCTGCATGATAACAGTGAAATGTATTCGTTCCCTAATACTGGTTATCTGTTCTCTGGTCCTACAGTAAGAAATCCTGCAGACGGCTTACAATGCTTGCCTCTTACATCTTGAACCTCCTGTTGATGAAGAACAGAGTGAAATACTATTAAGGTTTATTTCGGAGGAAAAGGTCTTCATTATCAATTATACTCAAATAAGGGTTGTGAATAATCTGTGTCAAGACTGTAAACCAAAGGCAATTCTTTTGCAAACCCTCCAACCACTATTTGCAAAACTGTTCCATGATGTCCTCCAAAAGGAGCTGTTGGGACCCTGGAGGGGGAGTTCAGCAACAGTGGTTATTTTGGTAGTTGATGTCAATCACAGTTAGTAAGGTGTTCAGAGATAATGCAGGCTAAGCAGCTAGTACTGGTGGGCAGGGAGATGCAGTGAAGAAAAAATGGGGAAAGGAAAGAAAAGATGGGATAAAATCCAATTTTAACTGTGTAGCTGGCACCAGGATCCCTCAGAAGCCCTCTTGGCCCACTCAGTGAGCACTAGCCTCAAACAGTCACCTGACCGCGACAGTTTTGCTAAACATTAATCAAAATTTTCCCTGCAAAAAGACACAAGATCTTAGGCCCAATATTCCACTCTCCTCAGAACTGAAAATCCCAGGTCCATACATGCATCAAAGCGGGACAGTAAAATTTTCACCTCTGTATCTTGATCATAAAATGGAAACTGGATCATGAAAAACACAGTTCTCTTCCAGTTTTAGCTTATTTCGGCCTAATCTACTAGTTCCAACAAAACAAGTGACATTTTCTTAATAGGCCAACTGTTAGCCAATGTAAATATCTACATTGCCACACCCACCAGTGTTTTTGCCATTGAAATTATCAATGGAAAAATCCAGAGATGTGGCTTGTTACTTAACTCTGCCACCTTTTATCACATGGACAAAACATGAAGCATATGACTGAGGCCAGAAGTTGCTGAATCTTTATCCTGGCTTTAACTATGGCTCCTTGTGAGGTTCACTTGTCCATTCTTGTGCCTCAGTATCCCCATCTAGAAAACAGGGGGCTAGTACCCAACTTCAAAAGGATATTATGCAAATGAAGCAGTTAATAGCTGGAAGGTACTCTGTAAATACAAAGCATGATGCTATTATTTGCCTCTTTGCAGTATTTTAAGTGCAATACAAACTCTACAGAGCACTTAAAAAGCTTTATATTTTTTTAAGAACAAAGATGAAATGAGCTATTTCATGTCACTGTACACAGTGCAAATTACGAAATCCCAGTCATGTGAATGTTCCCTGGGGTTTTACATAGGATTGCTGTTATTTCACTGACAAATGGCCCGTATTTTTAGGATGTGCCACTGCAGAAAGTTGGCTCTCCATTTAACAGTGTGGAATCCCCAGACCCTCTTGCCAATTAAGATAAAACACAGCATGCTCTGCACTTTCTTACCGCTAACAGGGTGGGTCTACATGAGATGTTTACTGCACAATTGACTAATTAACTATGCAGTAAATGTCTCAGCATCTACACATGCGCCCCTATTAGGGCTCAGGAAACTAATAAACTCTGGAGCAAAGTAGTACTTGTAAATACAAGTACTACCCTGCTGCAGTGTTTTTTCATGCGCAGCAGCGCATGTGTAAATGTTGACCCGGCTGGCTGGGGCACAAGGGTGCTTCAGTGTTGGGGTTGCCTGCCGACACCCTTGTGCCCCAGCCAGCCCCTCCGCAGCAAACTAAGTCTGATTGCAGCAGCCTTGGGCTGGCAGGCTGAGCCCCTGGACCCCCTGCCAGCCAGGGCTGCTCTGACCCAGCTCAATGTGCTACAATCTGGGCATACATGTAAATAGCACGCTCAGAGCTTCCCAGGATCAATAAACTGCAGAGCAATAAGCTCTTCTGTTTATTGCTTCACATTAATGGCATATGTAGATGTGCCCACAGTGTGATGAGGAACTCCCAGACAAATTGTCTTTGTGACTTTTAGCTGAGTTTTTCTCACCTTTTTTTTCATGAAGACAATGAATTGCTTTAATTATTAATCAGAACAAATACAACAAGAGCTCTTTAAGCATATGTCAAGTAGTCTCCCTGGGTCATGAGTGCTCTAATATTAGATCTGCAGGGCCACAGTTTATCCTTGATGTAATGGCACTTAATACCATTATTCCAGTTTTATACTGGTGTAAATGAAATCAGAACACAATTCCTTGACTATCTACCTATAGCGCGTACCAGTCCTGAGTACCTCACTGTAGTTAATGCATTTATCCTCAAAAGTCCTTCTGAACTAGGAAAGTGTCCTTAGCCCTATTTTACTGGTGGGAAACTGATGCACAGGGACTTGCCCAAGATCAAATAGGAAGTCAGTGACAGGTTAGAGCATCAGCCATAGGTCTCCCTAATCATAGATTAATGTCCTAATCACTAAACCATCTTTGCTTCCTGGAGCGTAAACACACTTGCATGGGTCTAATCGGGCATGTTACTGCTGCTGTTTATTTTTATAAGGGTCAAGATACTGACCAAATTAAGGAGTTTTTAAGAGCATTTCAAATAGATTCAGTAGGGAACCAAGGCAAGGAGGTAAGTCATTTGATTTTGTATTCACTGCTCCTATTGAAGTGAAAAGGAGTTATGGGTCCTTCAGTGGAAATTCTGAGCACTCTGCACCTTGAAAAAATGGGGCTCATGTGACACAAATACAGGAAGGGCTCAGTGGAACATGGGGGGATATTCACCGCAGTGGATTGTACACGGTTATTATTTACAGATGAGGACAATCAGAAAGAAAAAGTTGCCACTAATTGATTTAAAGGATTAAAAATAACATAACAATCCTTTGCTTCTATTACAACTGACCATTCAAAGACAAATTTCCTTTCCCTTCCAGCAGTCTACTCAGGGTGAGGCCTTTTCTGGGTTTTTTTTTTTTAAATGATCTTTGCCAAATTCATCAACTTTCTTGCCTGTGCCAAGACTGACAGCTGAGTTTAATGAGTTCCAACATCTCAGGCTTAAATAAGCTTTGGATTTTGGTCTACACTAACTTGACAATGGACAAATGAGGAACAGGCTCTGATCTTTATTTATTCTTACATCTGCCCCTTTCTGGAAGGCTTAATTTTGTAAATCTTTACTGGACTAAGGAGGAGAGTGAAGGATTGTCAGGACTGATCCTGTAAGTTATTACTAGGACTATTTGAAAGTGAAATATAATTTAACAGCTTCATGAAAGGAATAAATTGCTCCATGTCTATAACAGTGGTTGTGGATTGAATGATGACGTCTGCAATGGTTATGTCACAATTTTTTAAAGAAAGTTAGGGGATCTCAACTCCCACTTCCCAATTGTTTTAATATATTTTACTGATTTCACCTAACTGTGGGCACATCTACACAAAATGCTTACTGCACATTAGCCTAATAACACCGCACAGTAGCATGTCACAGCAAAAACCACACCAATAGCCTACTGAGAAGTGTTATTAGGCTAACACGCAGTAAGCACCATTAAATAATCATGCACCGGCACTACTGCACAGTAACACTAGGTACTGTGCATTTAGTTAGTACTTTATTAAAGAAGTACTAAGCTATATCTGTAGCATCTAAGGCGTATTAATGAACGTGTAGAAGTGCTCTGTCTGCGTTCCATGAGGGTACAATGAACATAAAGCCACAATAAAGGTAAGCAGAATGAGTGAGCAAAAAGCTTTTCTACTGAAAACCATCTTTGATTTCACAATCAAAGCAATAATTCCAATACTGTAATTTGAAAACGTTTTCTTCCCAACACCTACAATATTATACGATAAAAATACCTAAGCACCAACAAGGAATAAGAAACATTGACATTTGGATTTAATTTAAGCAATTTACCAAAAAAAAATAATAATAATAAATTCCCACATACAATAGGGTTTTTGTAGAATGAAACAATTAGTCACTTTTATTGCTAGTGCATATAGTGTAATGTCACATTTCATACAATTTCAGTACAAGTGAAAAAATATATGGCTGCTTGAAACTGATAGGCTAAATTAACATTCATAGATCTATATATATTTATTTTACAAACTGTTAGTAGTTTATAGATATATCAATTTTAAACTACCAACATTCATATGGCTCCATTTCAAATGTATGAATTATTTGATGAACTATAAATATATTCTGAAATATGTTTAACTGAAGACGTCAACGCTGTTCACTAAAATATATCAAACACATGCCCCATGAAAATTTTATAGATAGCCCTGATTGTCTTTGGAGCATAGAAGTGTCATTGGTGCAAGCCATGATTGTAGGATTAGAGGACATACATATACACTTGATCTCTTCTTATTTAACAGAATTTGGACCAATTTCTCATCTATAGCCTGGTATAAATCTACTGAATTCTGTGGAGTTACTTCTGGATTAAAACAGAGTAGTTAAGATCAGAATCTGACCTGGGGTCAGATTCAGGGCCATCCAACTTCAAAGGAGATGACCTCAAACTTTACTTGTGTAAATTAAAGAAGAATGGGAACCAGCTGGATTGTGCACTTACTTAAGACAAGTAAGATGAAAGCCAATGACCAAATTCTGCAGATTCAACAAGACTCCTAAGCCTGTTCCTTGTTTCACATGTGCAAGTAGCCCCACTGACTTTGGCTGAGCTATCCATCTGCCTATACAAGCCTTAACTGGGACTCTTAATACAGTCAAAATTCTGTTGGATTCAATAAAAAACAGCAATTTGTAAAGGGGACCACATGCTGCTCTTAGTAACACCAACATCTTAATCCAGAAGCTTTCCGGTGTAATCAACTGAGATTCATACCAGAGGGATGAGATTCCAGCCCAATGAAAACAGAATAGAGTGCTGGCAGCAGAGGAAGGCACAGAGCATCAGATGAGATGGGAAAAGCTGGCCCAGTTGGAATTGCTATCAATTTGCTTTCTGTGTTTCTTTCTATCCTTTCTCTCTCACCACCCCATGGCACTGAAGGACCCTATCTGTCTCTCCCTGGTGGAATCTGCCCCCATTTCCAACCAGGAAAGACTTCTATCTCTGGCTCATGAAGACAACTTGGAATGCACCAACCAACCTGCATCACATTATTCCCCTCCTGGGGGTTATACTTCTGCCTCCCCCCATCCTTACTCAAGGGCTTTTTCCCCCTCTGCAAATGACTGGATTGCAGCCCTCCTTTAGCAGACACTGGGACAAAATCTGGCATGGTTACTGAGGGACAAAAAGTTATTAAGCTAGGTTATGGTGGATTCTGCAAGCATAAATGGCCTTGCTGCTCTAACTGCTGCTGCTGGATTTTCATGGGGTTGGGCCCTCTCCAAGCAAGGAGCTCTTTTCCCCATTCCCTGGATCCATCCCCAATCTGAGAAAGGTTGAAAACCCCTTTGGCACAAAAATGACTGATAGTCTCAGCTCTGGGCTCACTAACCACAACAGTCAATTCAATTTACTCAGAAAGGGAGTTACATTTGACTACTGTGAGGGGAAAAAAGGCCTATAATTTGCCAGATACATTTGAATTTCCTCTGGCAGGGTGGGAGAAGGTTTATTCATAGCAATGTACCTTGTCTTGGCAGATATAAAATAGGACTTTGAAATGACCAGAAGAGGGATGCTTTTGCCTACTAACCCCCATGCGCACTCAGCTGCCTGTGCAGACAGACTCACACTGTAAAGTGGACAAGGAGCTCCAATGATACTAAAATAAGAGAGATGTTGAAGTAATGATGGATCACGTTGGGCATGCAGAGAGGGGTCATAAAGGCAACAATTTCCTTGGGAGAACTGTTCTTTTAAAAGGATGATTTAGGGAAGTCCAAATCAGACTCATTAGACATCTCTTGCCCTTATACTGGCAAATCTCTCTTAGTAGAAAATACAGAAAATGCTACAAAACACTGTTATAATACATACTAGGAAAACTCTAAACCCATCTTGACAGCAATGCCTGATTCCACTGAATACTTTGTCCACATAGTTAAAACCAGCCCTTAAAGTTCTACCCTTTAATAACATGGGATGTGTTAGCTAAGTCCTTTTTTTTCATCTTACTTGTTTAAAGCTTTCTCCAGATATTCCTGAATCCACTTTAACTTGGGATCAACGCACACTTGCTTGCCAGTGTTCTTCAGCCTTGCACTGCCAAAGGAAGAGAAGAGTTGCAGTATGAGTGCAAGGGATAACATTCTATAGCAGGGGGGTACTTGAGAAGTGGCTAGGGGGTACACGCAGGCAGGCAGGGATGGAGCGCTGCCACCTACCACCCCGCGACCAGATGCGGGGAGGGCGGGGAGCTTGCATGCCGCACCCACCACCCCGTGCTGCAGCTGCTCTGCAACTGGCTGCACGTCACTCCCCTCCTTCCTGCCGCCCGTGTCCAGCCACTGGGGGTACACTGACTAAAAAAGGTTGAAAGCCCCTGTTCTACAGAATGCCTCTTGAACCAAATTCTGCTGTGAATGTTGTTAATGTCTAGCAGGATTTAGCTCCTCATCTGACTTTGGTTCATTGACTTTTACTGTGCTGTATGAATGAACACGTAAATTCTACATTTTATAACTAGCATCTGAGTTGCTATCAGTTATGGGCATGTGGGAACTGTATTTTACTTTAAAATAAATGAAAAACACATGCAGTTTAAGCAAGAGATATGGTAGGTAACAAACATCACTGGGTGCATTTACACGAGACGCTTTGAATGCAGTAGAGTAATTCTACTGCGCATTAGTACAGCAGGCAAAAATCCATGCTAATGCACAGTAGATTTAGTCTGCTGAACATTAACATCACAAACAGACTATTCATTTGTACTAATGTGCAGCAACATCAATTAAACTTAATGCACTGTAATTACAGCGCATTCACGAATGTGTCGCTGAGCCCAGTGAACCTTGACTCTTGCTCAAGCTGGACTTTCATACAATTTTACAACAAAAGCAGAACCAGACCTTCTGGAGGTTCTGGTCATGAATTTCAGGATCCAAGACAGAGAATGATCTAGTAGTACTGCCACATCAGAAAGCAACTTTTTTCGTATTTTTTTTAGTCAGCACTTGAAATGGGATTACCAGAAATCTCTTGAGAAAGATTGTCCTTATGAAATTTCTGACCTGGATTTGCAGATTCAGGTGGTTTTTAGACTTTAAATACAGATGAGGACCCATGTTTCTGCACACTTATCTGACCAAACTCTTATCTCCCAGCCTTTAAAAACCAAGCAGTATTACCTAGCCATCTCAGCTTGACCCTGAGGTTAAATGGGATGTGTCAGGTAGAAACAAGATATACAGTACCTCATGCATTTCATCTAAAGTTCAGTGTACCGTGGCTCTAATCCTTTAGGTACTGAGTACTTCTTACGAGTGCTAAGGAGCTTCACCTCCAGCCAAATACAATGGCAACTGGCATGAGCTGCTCTGCAGTGCCACAGCAGCAACAGTATTGATGTCAATGGCACCATTCATGTCTATGTTAAACATGTGCTTAACTACTTTGTTGGATTGAGGCACAAATGCTCAGCATCTTGTAAAATCAAGTCCTTCTTGCATAAGTCAATTAAGTAAATGAAAGAAGTAAGAGACCTAAAATGCTGCTAATTCTGAAGTCTACTCGTGTCCTTGTCATAAATGTGAACAACTAAGGAATTGATCCCGCAGTCTTTACATAAATAATGTTCCAAGAAGATCTAATCCTGATGTGTTTCACAGCAATGTAAATCTAGAATACCTCCACTGAACTCAGTGAAGTGATACTAGTGTTAAGTGAGGGCAAATCAAGCCCACTGTTCTTATATGGGAACAGAGCACAGAGATGGTAACAAACTTAAAGCACTTACAAACATTCTCTCTGTATAGATTAGGGCCAACTGGCTTTAATGGGAATCTTTCTTCAAAACTTAAGGACTGGCCCATAAACTCCTAATATGGGATTCTAATGAGATTCTTCCATCCAAAAACTGATGGATTCTAAAGTAAGTAATCTGAATATTTATACAAATCAAACATGCTTGTAACATGCGCTCACTGAATTCAATGCCCCAATAAATTCTGCTAAAATGGAACTTTCTATGTTAGAATTTATTTTTAAAGGTTTTTAAGAAGTGTCATATCCTGTGTGCAGATGTACCCTGGGTTCTAGCACATTTCAAGTTCAGGCTCTCCTTTAGAAACATCTCTTAAGTAATAAAACATGAAAAAACAATGGATTATCTGTTCTGTATATACTAACAAACTGTAAACAATGGCCAGGCTGAAATGCAGGTTGTTTCCATTTCAATATTTCACAGTCATATTCCCCTCTAATTACTGCACTCCCACGTTAATCAAGAGAAAAAATGTATATGGCATCAAATCTAAAATACCTTTTTCTTGAAACTACTACAGATAAATCCAGATCCCCACAAAGTTATTACAATGAGACTCTTGTAAGGAGTAATAGGTAGCTCCAGAAGTACATAAATTCATGTATGCATGCTATTTTTTCCAAAGGAAATTAGAGGACTTGCCTACTTGTACATCTTACCTAGTCAAACACACTTGTTTTTCCTACTTTCACAAAAAGCAAATTATTCCCTAGCTTGGACGAATTTTTTCCCCACTGTACTGCACAACAATTAAATGTGAGGCATCTGCAGGAAAATATGCAAGATTTATCTACACTGGATTCTTTTAAGTAAGTACATACATACTGTATATTTTTCAACTGAAAAAGCAATT
The DNA here is from genome assembly GCF_000455745.1 of Alligator sinensis. Classification (NCBI taxonomy): domain Eukaryota; kingdom Metazoa; phylum Chordata; order Crocodylia; family Alligatoridae; genus Alligator; species Alligator sinensis. Next base: position 716,335 of record NW_005842594.1, on the reverse strand, counting down.
GTGTTCACAAAACAAAATGTGTCCTTGACTAAACATTTGCATTTTTGAGGATGTTCACTAAAGCACAAGGTGTTTTGCATGCAAAAATATGCCAAGCAACAGGGGATAGGCATGGGGGTGGAAGGTATTGTTTGTTTGTTTTTTGAGCTGTTACAATTTAAAGGGCCCCACACAGCTCTGGATCAGTGAAGGTCCCCGTAGAAGAAGCTGTGTGGAAATGACTCAGAAGTTGTTGAGATTCTCTCTCTCATGCAGAGGGCAGCAGGAGCTAATAGTACTTAGGTCTGGTTGCAAAATTATTTCCTTGCTGTAAAATGTCAGTAAAAATAAATTTAACTAATTTTCCTCTAAATCTGCCTTTCAAATTTTGAGGATTTCATTCAGAAAAACAATGTATATTTGATTTTCTTCACATTCCTCCTAAATGTCAAGGAAATTAACACTTTAAAGAAAACAAATTAATTAATCAGAAATTATTTTCCAATGAGAAAATTTGTCTGGGAATTTCTGACTAGCTCACCTTGTAAATACAAACATAGATGGCAGCCATACACATCTGATATTGTACCCGACACAGAGATAACCTAGAACACCTTAGCTTCCTATATTAACTTCATGAGTAGACAGAGATAGTTAGCCATGTTTGTCTTAAGTCAGGCAAAAGTCTTGGCAGGGTTACACCTTTAGAAATCAAAGAGACTTTGACAAAGTAGGCTGTCGCCTACAGAAGCTTACGTCTCTCTGAAGTAGTTAGTCTCTAAGGGTGCATTCAGATGAGCGTACACATGTGGTTTGTGGCACAGCAGACCCATCTGCAGCACCACAAACTGCACATCACACATGCAGGTGTTCACCGTGCTGCTAATTAAGTCTGGTGTAAAAAAAACCCACACCAGAAGAAACCAGGGCAGCGCACATGGCAACAGCATGCACTGCCCAAAACTGGACTCTGGCCAGCCAGAGCCAAGCTCTGGTTCCCAGCCAGGCTCCACATGTCTGGATCACCACTGCTGGAGCCCCAGGAGGCCCCCAGGGTTCCAGGTAAGGCTGCTAGGGCCAACCCAGGTGGGGCCAGCCCAGGGGCGTTCCCCGGGGACAACTAGCACCACTGCTGCTAGTTGTCCCCTGGGAATGCATGTTCCCACTGGTGGGGATGCACCCTAAGATGCTACCATGCCCTGTCTTCTGCCATATTCACCCCATTTACCATTTAAAGTTAAGCAATGCGTTTAAAAATGTTCTGAGACTTACACAATCTGAAGCGAACAGTTGGGTGTGCTCAGGATTTTGAGGTGCTTAATGTTGGCTCTGGCCACGTTGCTCTCGTAGAATCGACAGGGACATCGGTAAGTCAGGCTGACAGGTTTCTCTGTGGGATACAGTCAGAGAGAAGATACACATTACCTGTATTATCTGCTGCAGAGTATTGCCATGCAGCATGAGGACTCCTCTTGGGTCTCTCCAAAGTATAAAAAAACCTCATGTAAGTAAAGACATAAAGAAAAGAAAGTAAAGAAAGACATAGAAAAGCTCTGTTTGTCAACAGCTCCCTATAACAGCTCTTTCTCCTGTTCCCATGGCATCCTTTAAATCCCACTGCTTGTGATTTTAGAAGACAAAGACAAGTGTGAGAAATTGTAGGCTGAGAAATGGAGAAGAGATTAGAATAAGTCTCTCCATTGTCCAGAAAGCTTTCTAGTAATTAGACAAGATAACAGCTAGAAGAGTGGAGCACTTGTCCTCCGTGTTATTCTTGCCAAATTATTCTGACCTGAGGCCAAATGAGGAGAGAAAAGAAAGCCATGAATTCCAAGGAGGCCAAAACAAAACAAACAGCCCTGCTCAGGTGCAAGCTCTTCCCTGCTGCAGTGTCTTAAGGAGCTTTCCCAGGGTCCAGTGATTAGACCTTTACTTGCTTTAGTGAGCACTTACTCTCAGAGGGATGGGGCACATGAGAAGGTGCCTCCCAGTGGCAGTCAGAGCTGCAGGATCTCAGCACTTCTAATGAGCAGATCTGGAACCCTTTAGACTATCAGCATCTGAGATAACAATAGTACTTTATAACACTCTGGAGTCAGTCAGTGAATTCTCCACAGAAACTTCTGGAGCGTCCCATTTTGGAACTATCATAATCAATGGCAAGCCTGCCGCCCACTTCAGTAAGAGCAGACGACAACCTCAGAGCCTCTAAGTAATGCACGTGCAGAGCTGAGGGGAGCAGCTTACTTTTATTCCAGCATCTGACCCTGGACTCCTTCCTCAGGGCTGGACTTTCATGACTGTTTGGAAGGACTGTCTTACCAGGACTCCTGCATGTGTACAGCTGAAAATCCAACCCTGTCTAGAAACTTCAAAGTCCTGTATTTACTGTGAGAGCCAGAAAAAGAGGCCCTTTAACTTGCCAGGAGTTGCCTTGAGACTCACAAATTTCCAACTGTTTCCTGTTGGGCAGTTTTTCAGTCTCTAATTGTGAAGTCTTGGAGGGCAGCTTGTTTATAAAGATGGACCCAAGCCATGGAGTTTGGATTAAGAAATGAGGTCAGATCCAAATTCGCTCAAACTCTACGGTAGTTTTGGACCCAGTTTAGCTACACAGCAGAGCTCACAATATCCAAACAGAGCTGCCCTCAAAGGCAGATGCACTCTCGAGAGCAGAACAGGGCTGTGTGGCTCTTAAAACTGCTGAGAAGTTCAGAAAAGATTCACCTTTTATAACTGCACCTGATGTTCACATACAAAAACCCTGGGCGCCAACAGATGCTTATCTGTAGCTACTATCAAACACACCCTGGGGCTTAGTGGTAAGCAACAAACCTTTTTCCAAGAAGGAAACTGCAGGAAAATGCTTGTCACAAACACCTTTTATAGCAAATTATGAAACATATTCTGATCTCAAATGCAGGGGTGAAAATGCAGAGAAACAGTATTAACTTCAGTAGAATTGAACAAGTTTTAGATAGGTGATGAAATCTAGACTGATGTATAAAGGATGTGGAGGATTCCTTTGGTTAGCATTTTTATCCCAAAGGGAACCTGAATGTTGTTACAGACTAAAACTTAATAACTCATTATATAAATATACAAGTATAGAAGAAAGAGAGAGACACTATACAAGGATATCACTTTAGAGAGCAAATATAGTTAAATAAGTTTTATCCTAAACAACACACAATTGGTGTAGTCTTAAACCCACTTATTTTTGCACTTTGTATCTAAATTCAGTTGGCACGATTAATACTCAGCTAATAGAGATGATCTAAAGATGAAATCTTGCTCCTTTTGTAGCCAGTGGGAGTTTTACCATTAACCTCAATAGTTCCATAAATTCCCACTCCATTCCAAATTCTTCCCTTTTCCAAGAGTATATATATAATACATAGCAAGAGAGACAATTTTGCACCTTCCAACAGTGGGTGTTCCCTCCTAAACAAGGAGGGAAATACAAGTCCCAGAAACCACCTACATTTCTGAGTGAAAAACACAAGGGGTTACACAGCATTTGCATCTGGTCAGCCCAAGTCAGGGGACCTCTCTCCTGTAGCTGCCCAACTAGTGCTCTGGCATACTTAGCCAGCACATGCATCCTTTTCAGTTCTGACTGCCACCCACCAGGCTGCCTTCAATGACACAAAAGGTATACTTTAACTTCTGTAAAACTTGAGTGGAGACAAGGCACTAGTTCTACTGAGGGTTGGGTGGGGGAAGCAGCCCTTGGGGCAAGAGACATAATGCTGCACTTATGCAGATATTAGCTATCCTGCTATAAAGCTAAAAAGACACATGCACTTTTAACTCAAATATGTCAAAGATCCACCTGAGCCAACTGGGCACATCAGGTCAGCACAATTAAGGCACACCAGTTTCTATAACCAGTAGCACACAAGGCACTGATGCAGCCAGCATCACACCCAGCTGCCTTTGACTCCCAGGACTGAATGACAAATTAGGCATTTACTGCTGGGGGGGGGGGGGGGGGAAATGCACGTTTGCCCCCACTAACAGGCTCAACCT